>NC_142945.1:44033775-44046275 GCF_046866305.1 Octopus bimaculoides | reverse complement strand
TTTTACTATCTTAAAGATTTCGATTTCTTGCAAATTATCCCACTTTTAGAAGTATATCTTCCATTTAGATATTTGTTAAGGCTATAAATTATCATACATATATATCCGAATTCCCTTGCACAGATGGCTATCAGTCATCAGTTGGCTATCATGCAGCCCTGCTTTTTTACCATCCATTTCCTCAAACCATGTTCATGGTTTAATGATAAAAGTGAAAAAAGAAAAGAAAAAAAAGTGTGTACATACAATGCTTGAAAGCAAAAAGAATGCATTGTAGCTTTGTATAAAGAGAGTAAACCATAGGAAATTGAGTTTAACATCTCTTTGGGGCAATATTATTTTTCTATAAAGGCTGTATGCTTTAACTGATAAACGTATATCCAACAACAATTGCAACAAAACGTTGTGAGCAGATTTTTTCGCTACTACTACTATGACTACTACTACTACTGCTGCCGCTGTTGCTGCTGCTGCTACTACCTCTACCACCACTGGAGGCGCATGGCTTAGTGGTGAAGGTGTTGGACTCATGATCGTAGTAGGCTGGAGAATTGCTTAATCAGTAGTGAGCTGGACACATGACCTTGTAATATATAATAAGAGCTAATTAAGTCCTGCAGATGAAATAATATCCATCAGTAACAGTGGATTAGGTCAGGTTAGGCCGGTTCATGGATTTTTTTATTTCCGAAAATTATCAATAGTCCCCAGGTCAAAAATCCTCTGGAAGAGACCAACCAGCAGACTCTTATTGGTATCCAGATTTTTCCTGAAAGCTTTGTTGCCCATGCTCACTTGTAAGCCTCTATAAAACTCTAAAGCAAAAGTTCCACCAAACACATCATGTGATTGGTAGAAGGCTGCGAGTGGCAACAACATCAATAACAACTTATAAAAATGTGTAGCTTTCATTTGTGAAAACCGGATCTTTGGTAGTGCTAATGTTACATATTTGGCAAATAAACTCCAAGCTTATCTAATTGCTATTCAGGGTTAAAGTTCAATAATATAAAGGAAACAATATAAAGGAAATATTTATTGAAAGTAGGAACTAACAACAATTTATCATATTAAGTATTCAGAAGAACTAATCTAATGAAAATTCCTAACACATACACATACATATATCACACATAGAATTGTATAATCCATTAGTGATAATGCATCATAACTTCAAGATTCATGTTTAGATTATACTAAGTAATCATCAGACAGTAGATTCTTTTGATTGATAAAATATTCATGTCATAAATGTTATTATTTTGAAGTATTTCCAGTGTTGCATTATGAATAAAAGTGGAATAGCTAATTATATATACATATATTGCTATAAGCACTATATTATACATTAGTTGTTAGGAAAAATTAAGTTGAAGGATTTAAAAAAATGTATTCGTTGCAAGACTTTTGAACATATTAGAAAATTGCGTACAAAGTTAAATAATTGACTACACAAGGTGTTACAGGGTATAATATTGTAGTGTAGTGAGATTAGGAGCAAGTATTATAGGTTAAGACTAAAGTGTAAAATGTACTGTCAGTGTTTTGATTGTTCCTGACAATCTATTCAGCTGGTTGGTAGTATGCTGTTCTAGTGCTTGTAGAAGTACCTTTCCTCATGGTGACATTTAGTGAAAATCTCTGATTTGATAGTTAAATAGTTTTGAAGACTTATTAAGGATTTTAAGCTTGGGATTATTCTCAGCTACACACCACTTCCAGCACTTCATACAACCCTGTGTAGTCAATATCTTCAGATCATCTACCACTTTATGTTACTTTTGTTATATTCTATTTCTACCTTTATGCAGGAAGCAGTATATTTGTTGTATAATTGTTTAAATTTGGTGTTAGTGATACTTTAGTAATACTTCCAGACGGGAATGAAACTATAAATGAAGAATTTAAATAGTTATACAAGTCATAAGGCAAGTTTGAAATATATTCAGTTGCGTATTGTCATGTGCTAAAAGAAAATGGGAAAACTGAAATAAACAGCTCTTTTGCAATATTTAAAACATTTCCTTTCTGTATTTTTACATATTATGATGCAAATTACTAGACTCATTAAACATAAAACTGCATTCATTGTATATATTTATTTATACAAATTTTTATGTGTTTTATTCTATAATGTATTTCAGAAACTTTAGATATTTAGTTTTATCAAAGTTTAGACATCAGTTAGTTTTTACATGTATGAAGACATTCAAACACTACAATGTTTTCGCAACATCCATTATCCAACCCATAGGAATCAAGGTATTCTGCTGTGTGTATGTGAATTTTTGTGTGTGCATGTATATGCATACATGCATCAGTCATATTCACAAATACAGAACAGAAGTGTTTATAGAATGGATCAAATGTCAATTTTTGTAGACAAATATGAGAGATGAAATAATTCAGAACCACATCAAAAATGGATAATACAGAACTAAATAAATAATTGTCTTTGATAAACAACAGACTATTTCATCCATAAATTCTTTCATGGTATGGAATATGCCTTCATTCCAGACATGACAAACATTTTCTGATATTCTATGAGTCATTTGTGAGAAACTAATTGCAAGGAATTTAGAGATTAACCAGACTACAATTTGTTCACTACAAAGACTAGAAAGCAAAACTTCATTCATTGTTTATTAATTAAAGAGTTGTTTGGTCTTTAATTTTCTTTTTGAATTTTGATTTAAGTATTCTTTTTTCTTTATCTTAGCCTGTATTGAAGTTTAATTAGGCGATTACACAGACTGGAATCATTTTCTCAATATATTAACTGTTGTTGTTTTGATCAAAATCAGCCTTGATCAAAGACATTCCAATATTGACCATTCCATCTTCTAACCATCTCTGAGAAACAATGTGCTATTTAATGTGTCCTTTCTTTCTAATGATGGTAGGGTGAGATTTCAGGAAGAGTTGTCTGCTATTTCCAATTATTTCCACTAATACACAAAAGCTCTCTCTCATCATTTTATCAGATTTTTTTTTTTTTTTTTGTTCAGACCAAATAGTTGATTTCAATACAAGTAGACCTTTGAGCAAAGGTGCACCAGTCTTGACAATCCCACCCTATTTACCAGCACAATATATATAAAACGTTATTATGCAGTATACTCTTCATTTTTATGACAATAAAATGTGATTTGCTTGAGATACTAGTGCTATTTCCAGCAAATTAAATGACCAGGTAAAAGCTCACTTGTTAACATCTAATATATGTGACAGTGATGAAGTGTGACATAATCTGCATAGATACACACACACATAGATATATACACACATACATCTATAAATATAAATGTACGTGTGTATATATCTATGTGTGTGTGTCTGTGTTTGTTCCCCACCGCCACTTGATAACCAGTGCTGGTGTATTAACATCCCCATAACTTAGCAGTTCAGCAAAAGACACCAATAGAATAAGTACGAGGCTTCAAAAATATAAGTCCTATGGTTGATTTGCTTGACTAAAACCCTTCTAGGCAGTGCTCCAGCATGGTCGCAGTCAAATGACTGAAACAAATAAAAGATATAAGATATCGTCGTCGTCGTCATCATCATCATCCTCATTTAGCGTCTGCTTTCCATGCTGGCATGGATTGGACAGTTTGACTGAAAACTGGTAAACCGAGGAGTTGGTCCAGGTTCCAATCTGATTTGGCAAGGTTTCTACAGCTAGATGCCCTTCCTAATGCCAACCACTCCAAGAGCATTGTGCGTGCTTTTTACGTACCACCAGCATGAGTGCCATTCACATGACACCAGCATCTGCCACGACTACAGTGTCACTTGGCTTCACAGGTCTACACAAGCACACTCTTTCCCCAAAGGTCTCAATCTTCTGTCATTGCCTCTGTGTTATATATATATATATATATATATAACGGGCTTCTTTCAGTTTCTGCATATCCAATCCACTCACACAGTTTTGGTTGACCCAAGGGTATAATAGAAAACATTTGCCTGAGATGCAGCACAGTGGAAAGTAGACCAAACATCTTACCCCACAGCTACACCTGCACCTAATGTATAGTAGAGAATTTGTAACAGTATAAAAGCTAAGTGCAGCCTAAGACCACTTTTAAGATGATAGGATGGGATGATAGGATTTGCGATGGACTTGGCTGCCATTAAAGGCACTCCAGTCATGACATACCATCTTTTGATTTATTGTGTGTGTAGGGAGCTGAGGTTCATGATATCCAACATGTCCTTTAGGAGATAGTATGATGTGGCTTGAAGAAGATTTAGCTGTTGTTTCTTGTAGGGCATGTGTCCTCTACTATAGCCCCAGGTCGTCTGAAGCCTTGTGAGTGGATTTGCTTGACAGAAGCTGAAGGTGGCAAGTTGGCAGAAATGTTAGCACACCGGGCGAAATGCTTTGCGGTATTTCGTCTGCCACTACTTTCTGAGTTCAAATTTCGCCAAGGTCGACTTTGCCTTTCATCCTTTCAGGGTCAATAAATTAAATACTAGTTACGCACTGGGGTTGATGTAATCGACTTAATCCCTCTGTCTGTCCTTGTTTGTCCCCTCTATGTTTAGCCCCTTGCGGGCAATAAAGAAATAGGAAACTGTAAAGAAGACCATCCTTTCCCTGGCTGGCCAGCTCTTGTCAAACCGTCTGACCTATGTCAGCATGGAAAATGGATGTTAAACAATGATGATGATGATATTACACACACACATACATGCATACATATGCAGGCTCCCGAATTGGCTCATATCATGCGGTGGTGTGCTGAAGAATTGGCATGGTTCTTAGGGTGGTAGTGTAGTGGTGGTGTCGATTTAACTGGTACTTTATTCTATATAACCCCAAAAAACAACAACAACAACAATAATAATAATAGTATTACAACGAATGTATGCAATAATATAGGAAATAATGAAAGACAGAAAGAAAAAAAAATTTATATATCAGACTGTGAAGGAAAGAAAAACAAATCAAAATTTTATTTGAATTTCCATTTGAATAGGTATTCTGAAGAAAAGGCCAATTTTCTAATAAGTTTACAAGAATAAGAAAATTCCTAAAACGTTTTCCTCTTTATTGACCAAGACAGGAAACATTGGTGAAGTATTTCATTTGGTGCCAAAAGTCATGATTCTGTTGATGAAAGGATCTTGGCATTAGCCAGGTAACGCAATGAAAGTGTTAAGTGTTGTGTTAATAATGTTGGTGGTTGTAGTAATGGTAAAATGATTGTACTGATTGTGGTGGTGTAATGGTAGTAGTGGTGGGTAGAAGTTGAACTGCATGGTAGATGTGGTGGTTGCACAGTTGTGGTGGTGATGGTGGCGTTAAAGAAATTGTTATTGTAATGAGTGTAGTGGTGGTGTTGTTAGGAGTTTGCTTCCCGACCTCATGATTCCGGGTTCAGTCCCACTGCATGGCACCTTGAGCAAGTGTCTTCTACTATAACCTTGGGCCGACTGAAGCCTTGTGAGTGGATTTGCTTGACAGAAACTGAAAGAAGTGGATTTGCTTGACAGAAACTCACAGAAACTGAAAGAAGCAAAGGCAGCGAGCTGGCAGAAACATTAGCGCGCCGGGGGAATGTTTAGCAGTGTTTCGTCTGCCGTTACGCTCTGAGTTCAAATTCCGCTGAGGTCGACTTTGCCTTTCATCCTTTCGGGGTCAATAAATTAAGTACCAGTTTTTTTGAGGCTCTTTTAACATTCTGAGTTCAAATCTTGCCAAGGTTGATAAAATAAAGTTTCAGACAAGCACTGAGGTCGATGGCATCGACTTATGTCCTCCCCTCAAAATTCTCACCTTGTGCCTAAACTAGAAACCCTCCCCCCTCCTCCTACTCCTCTTCATCATCATCATCGTTTCTCTCCTTCCCCCTCCCCTTCTTCTCCTCCTCCACATCATCTTTGTCTTCACCTCTTCTTCCAACTTCATTTTCCTTCTTCCACGCTTTTTCCTTTCTCTTTCTCCTCCTCCCCTTCCTCCTTCTCCTAATTTTTTCCTTACTCTTACTCTGCTCACCCCTGACCTTAACCTTCCTTATGTAACCTTAAAGACTTGCCGTTAAGTTATACTTGCTCAAAGCACACAACGATTCCTTCCTGCTTCATTTGTACCCAGATGATTGATTCGAGATAATCAGCTTAGGATGTCGCTTATGTTGAAGAATTACATAATTCAGCAAAATATTTTTAGTCTCTGACCCATATCACCCCAGCACTGCTCTTTTCTGGAATTTTGAATTTCTTTTGCATTTCTCTGCCCTATCTTTACACTACAGGCTTATCCTTGTGGATGCAAATATGACTAAAGGGTTAGCTATTGCACAGCACATGAAAGAGTGTACTCTTCCATAATCTTGGATTGTTACAAGTTATGATAGAAATTTGGTAGGAAGACACATTGAGGGCCAGTTAGATTTTGGCACAAAGTTAACTAGTTCGAGGAAGAAGCAAATTGATTACATCGACCCCAGTACTCAACTGGTATTTATTTTGTCAATTATCAACCCTGGAGGGATGAAAGGTGAAGTCTGTCTCAGCAGAATTTGAACTCAGAACAGGAAGATGGATGAACATACAGACAATCTACCAAACTCATAGAAGCCTTTATGTGGTTGCTCAACCAGCTAGAAATAATAGCCCAGCCAGATTTCTTTAAATCACTCTCTACTGGATTGGGAAAGAAAAGGGCAAAGAAAAGAGTATACTAAATAAAGAAGTCTAAGATATATTTCTAGAAAGATGGGATGGCCATGGTTCATATGCTTAAGTCTATTTAATGAGACCCAACCTGGGATTTGATAACATTAACATTATAATACGATAAATACGTATTTCTCTTGCTCAAACAACTGTAATAGTTGTCGTTTTTATCCATTCATAGCAAATGTTTGCTTAATTTCCTGATATCTTCAGTTGTCTTGCATAACCCCCATGGCACCATGTCACACCCAAACCAATCTCTGCTTTGCTCTGCTTCTTCTTATTTTAGACATTCCTCTCACTTTCTTCTTATTCCCTGCAGACAGACACTTTCAATCTTACATTCGAACCTCTTTACTACATCATTATTTGGATAATATTATAAAAACAACAGCTTTACTGCTGATATAATCGAGATATTTACACGGAAGATTAAAAAAACAAATAGTAAATAAACAATCACCACCCACCCTTATTTCACTCACCTCATACCATAAATGCTGATTTTTCCTCTTATGTTAATATTTATCATTTTAATAACAACACACCTTGTTCATCTTCTTCTTTTACCTGTAGGGCTAGCTACGTAGAATAACATGTGTACTGAAGTTCTCAGAAGGAAATTTGAAGCCAGACTTGCATAACTGATTACTTCTAAATCTTGGTGTAATAAGTCATTTAATAATAATAATAATAATGATAATAATAATAATAATAATAATAATAATAATAATAATAATAATAATAATAATAGCAATATTGTAATCATTTCCAGGAGAAATAAGAAAAATATATGCGAAAAATATAATTCTGAATGTTTGTTGTTTTTTTTTTTTTTTTTTTTGGCAAAGGATGCAAGTTGCAAAGTATATCTGGTCTGAGGCCAAATTCATCAATGCTAATGAAAAATCCATTCACGGGAAAGAAAACAAAAATGTCAAACATATTGGATGGATGTCAGATGATACCAATAGAATTTCATTTCATCAAACAAGCGCTTGGAATGTTGGAGTTCTATAATGAAAAATAGATTATGTGTGTGCGTGTGTGTGTGTGTATGTGTGTGTGCATGTAAGTCTGAATATCTGTATATATTCATATGCATGCTTATGTGTGTGTCTATATATATATATGTGTGTGTGTGTGTGTGTGTGTATGTGTGTGTGAAGGTGCGTGGCTTAGTGGTTAGGGCATTCGGCTCATGATCATAAGGTCATGAGTTCAATTCGCGGCGACGCGTTGTGTCCTTGAGCAAGACACTTTATTTTAAATTGCTCCAGTCCACTCAGCTGGCAAAAATGAGTTGTACCTGTAATTCAAAGGACCAGCCTTGTCACACTCTGTGTCACACTGAATCTCCCTGAGAACTACATTAAGGGTACACATGTCTGTGGAGTGCTCAGCCACATGAACAGTAATTTCACAAGCTGGCTGTTCCAATGATCGGATCAAATGGAGCCCTTGTGATCGTAACCGACAGTGTGCCAGTTTTTTTTATCACTGGAGGGCATGCATCAAACTTTTACGAACTTAGAAAAGTTGGCTTAAAATTTAAGCCCGCTTGTGTGTGTGTTTGGTATGCACATGTATGAGTGTTCATGCGTGCCTGTGTATACATGTGTGAATGTATGAACATTAATCTTGATTCTGCATATCCTTATTAACATTATCCGAACAAAAAAACAGTGACATTTATCTGGTCGGATAAAGCCCTTTAAGACAATGTCCCAGCAGCACTGCGAAAATGAAGAAATATAGCTGAAGAATCTGGGAATTTTATTGTTTCACAAACACAAAAATATGGGAAATAAATAAAAAGCAAAACTAACTAAAACACAGTTGAGTTTTAATTAAAACCAGTTTGACAGAAAAACTAACATATTTGTATTTTCATGCATGAGTGTATATATTTTACACACACACACATACCTATACATATATATATAGATAGATATATATATATATAAATATATATACATGTTTATATATATATATGCACATACATACATACATACATATATATATATATATATATATATATATATATATATGTATATACACACATATATATATGTGTACGCACACATGAGTGTGCGTATGTATGTATATTTAACTATACTGGGCCTCCCCCAATTTAACAAAATGCTAACCTACATCAATGAAATGAACAACACTGAAATAAATATCTAAATAAATTAGTAACAATGATGACGATGATAACGACGCAGAAACAAATAATAATAATAATAATAATAATAACGAACTAGTGAAATAAGAATAGTAATAACTGTATCAAGAGAGAAAAACAATAAAATAAAACAAACTAATGTAATAGAGAAGTAAAAAAAACTGAAAGATAATTCATCTAATTCAGAATTTTTTTCAATAAAAGAAAAAATATCATAACTGATTTCAGTCTCAGAGAACCATTTGGCATTTCGCAGGAAATAACGAAACAATAGCGATACTTAAGGAGACAATCACTTGATTGTTTCTTTTGTTGCTGTTCTTGTTGTTGGTTTTTTTTGTTGTTAGTTTTATTTTTATTTTTTATTCTTATTTGAATGACATTCAGATAATTAATGGACAAACATGTTGAAATTGATCCAAAAACTAATGTCTATATTAGACACTATCTGATCTGGAGTTAAATACATTTCGGAATAGAGACAATACACAATAATGATAATGATGATTATGACGATGGCGATGATGGTAATAATAATAATAATAACAATAATTGTTTCTTGGTTAGCCACACGGGCTACCAGGAATATTGAAAAATGATAAGGAATGAGTGAAAGACATTATGTAATATATAGAAGATGATATGAAAGTTTTAAAAGTGCACATGTACACATACACACACCAATATATACACACACACATATATATATATATATATATATATGTACATATACACATACCCACATACGTGTCCATACAAACACACACACACATATACATTTGCACGCACACACACACACACATTTTTAAAGAAGTTCAAACACTTGGTAGGAGTGGCTGTGTGGTAAGTAGCTTGCTCACCAGCCACATGGTTCCAGGTTCAGTGTCACTGCCTGGCACCTTGGGTAAGTGTCCTCTACTATAGCCTGGAGCCAACCAAAGCTTTGTGAGTGGATTTGGTAGACGGAAACTGAAAGAAGCCCGTCATATATATATATATATATATATATATGTATGTGTGTATATGTTTGTATGTCTGTGTCCCCCCCAACAACGCGTGACAACTGATGGTAGTGTGTTTAGGTCACCATAACTTAGTGGTTCGGCATAAGAGACCGATATAATAAGTACTAGGCTTACAAAGAATAAGTCCTGGAGTCGATTTGCTCGATGAAGGCGGTGCTCCAGCATGGCCACAGTCAATGACTGAAAGAAGTAAAAGAGTAAAAGAATAATTACAAAAGCTTGTAAATCCATTTTATGTAGTCTGCCTCATATATTGAGGGTAGATCTTCCTTTGGTATTTATACTCCTTTTTTTCACAAGTACTCCAAAGCAAGGCACTAAATTTTCCAACTACATGGTCATGAGTTCAAATAACACAGCAGGAAGTGCACTGCTTCTTAGACTGTTTATATCTGCTAGCATACACATTGTTTTGTTAAAAAAGAACAAAAATCGAAGTTTGCACTTTAACTGTACTTTACAGCTGATTGGTTAGCAGTGGTGTGAATCATCCATCAGTAAAAATAATTTCTGCTTCAACAAATAAATAATTATCTCATCCATGCAAGCATGGAGAAATGGATGGAAAACAATTAAAAAAAAAAAAGAAAGAAAAAATTTTGACAGAAAAATGTGTGAACATACACATAGATACATACATAGATACACACATATATATATATATATTTACATACACGCACAAAATTATAATGTGATAATACTTATATGTGAGAATTACTATCATTCTGAAAAATGTTCAGCTCTCGTGATGGATATATGGATATATTCCCAAGCTAAGTATAAAGGAAGATGAAAATAATAACCAGTTATGCATCATGGTAGAGTGCTTGATATAAACAACAGGAAACCATCAGTAAAATAGTAATGTCATCAACAAATAGAATAATACAGATTTATAGTGCCATGCTATAGTTATCAGCATGGTGTCGTAGTTAACAAATTTGCTTCACGATCATATGTTCCTTGGTTTGATCCAGCTCTAAACAACATTTGACCATGGCTTTGTGAGAGGAATCGGACAGACAAACATTGTATAGAATCCTGTTCATATCTGTTTATGGGTACTACTAGAAGAATCCTTCATGTTACAAAATATTAGACAAAGCCTCTCATGTGAAAATTAACCATGAGCCATGGATTTTTTTCTTTTTGCCTACCCAGTATTCTTTTACTTGTTTCAGTCGTTTGACTGTGGCCATGCTGGAGCACCGCCTTTACTCGAGCAAATCAACCCCAGGACTTATTCTTTGTAAGCCTTGTACTGGTGTGTTTACATCCCCGTAACTTAGCGGTAAGGCACCGATAGAATAAGTGCTTATTCTATCAGTCTCTTTTGCCAAACCGCTAAGTTACGGGCACATAAACACACCAGCATCGGTTGTCAAGCAAAGTTGGAGAGACAAACACAGACACACAAACATATACACACACATACATATATATACATATATACATATATTCGATGGGCTTCTTTCAGTTTCCGTCTACCAAATCCACTCACAAGGCTTTGGTTGGCCCGAGGCTATAGTAGAAGAGACTTGCCCAAGGTGCCACGCAGCGGGACTGAACCCGGAACTAGGAGGTTCATAAGCAAGCTACTTACCACACAGCCACTCCTATGCCCATATATATATATATATACACACACACACACACACACACACACACACACACACAATATATATATATAGACACACATACACATGTATATATACATACACATGCAAATGAAATTCTTCATGCAGTTTCCATGTATCAAATTCATTTACAAGACATTGGTTGACCTGCGGCAAAATTTGAAATATTGCCCCCAAGGTGCCACGTAGCAGAGCCGAACCCTTAACTATACTATTATACTTGCACCTTCGTATAAATAAATGTTCATTTGTTAGATAATTTTATTTTATGGAAAAATTTCATTATAAGCTCTGCTGGGGGACCAAAACTCTTTATGAAAAGAGAACAGGAGTCTATTCTCTATGAAAGACTTGACTCACAGGGGAATTAAACTCTGCTTAGACACATGAGGAATTAAACCATCAATTTATGCCATAGTAGAGATGGCTGCTCCAATTTGTATTATATTATAGATTGACATACTTTGCTACACAGTATCCAGTAAATAGTATAGTTACACAAACAGTTCATTCTGTGGAATACATTTTATACCTTGAGGGAGAAGAAAAGTTTTACATTCCAAACAAAACCTGTCATTGAAGAAAAGTGGTATAAAAACTATTGTGAAAGATGTTAGTGTTTGATCTCTTTCTAATGAATAGTTTTGCTGGACATGTTAAAAATTCTCTTCTTTCTCTTAGTATAAAATTCATTCTGCAGTTTGATCTCTTTATTTTGGCAACTCATAATGTGTAACTAGAAAGCTTTAGAGCATAGGGGCTGGGTGCCTATTCTCTATGATGCAATAGGTATATGGGAAATTAAACTTTGCTCAGACGCATGGGGAATTAAATTCTGTATGGCATGTTAATGGCATTCGGTTACTTTTACTCTTCTGTCATTGTTCACAAAGCAGAACACTTCATGTATTCTAAATACAGCTATACAAACCATGAAGGGCTTTGGCCGTAGCTTCATCA
>NC_142945.1:44026275-44028775 GCF_046866305.1 Octopus bimaculoides | reverse complement strand
GCTCTTTACCACTATGCCATATGCCCACAGGCATATGGCATAGTAAATAATGTACATAATTCCTCATCTCTTAAATATAGAAGTGTAGTCAAAGATATGTTGGAAAGAAGCATACAGATCTTGTACTCCAGATACATTGCACAATAAGTGTGGCTGTACACCATTCTGTTAAACTTTGCAGCAATCATTTCAGGTTTTTCTTTAAAAAAAAAAAAAACAAGCTTCTGTGTACTGTTACCATCATTAACTCCACCAACCACCAAACCAAACATCCAACCACACAACAAACCAACAAGCCAACCAGGCACCCAACCAATCAACCAACCAACCATTAAACAGGTTTTCCCAATTTTTATCCATTTGTCCCTCTTGGTTCCTTTGTTCCCACATCGTTATATCAGAAATAATTCAAGACGTGTAAATTTTTTTGAACAAAAAATATAGATTTTCTTTTTCCTTTCGATAAATTTTCATGAAGTTTTGCTCATTTGGTAAAGTATTATAATATATGCTAAGCAAATAGTGAGTTATGCATATGAAAGAATAAACCCCCACAAAATCAGTAACATGGGAAAAGAAAAGGCAATAGAAATATAGGTTATGCAAAATAATGAAATAACGAGATCAGTTTTATGGAAGACAAAATACAGCGTAAGTATTTTTTTACGTACTGCTAAGCCACAGCAAAATATCTATTTCAGATATCGGTGACTATTATAGTTAATAGTGCAAAAAGCACTCCAATACTCACAACATTATGTATATGTATATGCATACGGACAGACGAATGCATGTATATATATATATATATATACACACACACACACATATATATATATATATACATACAAACATGCATATATATATATATATATATATATATATATATATATACACATATATATATGTACATAATATATATACATATGTATACTGTAAGAGACTGTGTGTGTGTATATATATATATATATATATATATATATATATGAGAGAGACACACACATACACACACACACAAACATATGTATGCATATATATGTGTGTGTGTGTGTGTGTGTATGGAAATACCAACTTTGTGTGTACATACAAATATAGCCAAGTACTGGCTGCATATTTAGATGTAATATTAAAATATACACAATACATTCAAATATTTACAACGCACTTTGATATAAAACTTAGCAATGCATATTCAATATATTACAGACCATATATGTTAATATAACAGCCAGCTGCACAAAACACATCTGATTTGAGTATCTGTTCTTCTTGTCCAGTCCAAAGCAAACCAACCCACAATACTTACCAATAATAATAATATTTTAAAATGGCGCTAAACTAGAAATGTTTTGTGGAAGTCGGAATAGAGAGTTGACAGTAGTGGGAATGTAAAAATGGAAGAAACGATGCTAAGCATTTTGTTTGGCAAGATGGATATAGCAAAGGAACCAAACTTGAAATATGGTGCAGGGGAGTTGTAGAGGAGTCAATTACATCGACCCCAGTGTCCAACTGGTACTTATTTTATTTAGCCCGAAAGGATGAAGGGCGAAGTCGACCTTGGCTGAATTTGAACTCAGAACATACTGACAGACGAAATACCACTAAGCATTTTGTCCAGTACGCTAATGATTCTGCTAGCTTTCTACCTTAATAATAATAATAATAACAATCCTTTCTATTATAGGCACAAGGCTTGAAATTTGGGGCAGGGAAGTGGTCGATTTCCTCGACCCTAGTACTTCACTGGTACTTAATTTATCAACCCCGAAATGATGAAAGGCAAAGTTGACCTTGACGGAATTGAACTCAGAATGTAGCGGCAGACGAAATACAGCCAAGCATTTTCGACTGGCATGCTAACAATTTTGCCAGCTCACCACCTTGATAATAATAACAATAATAATAATATTAATAATAATAATAATAATAATAATAATAATTATTATTATTATTATTATTATCTGTGATGACCCAAGTGATTGCCCAATTTGCCAGTACTTTAACCAGTCCCAAAAGCACAGTGTCCATATAGACACGTATCTGATTGCTCATGAGCACATATCATCCACTTCTTCACTCAGACATGCCTGGCGCCCACCAGTTACAGCCTCATATGTTCACAGAAACATAAACTTAAAATGTATGTATATATTTTTTATGTAGCTGTTATACTTAATTCTATTGACTGCTTGATTTATCATGCCATAGCCATAGAATGGTGATTACCACTTTATGTCTGATACTGAATTCTGATATCATTCTTTATGAAAGAACTGTCATTGATAGGTAGACACACAAAGCAGTAGTTTCAGATAATGAATACTCACATGGTTTATATGAATATGTCTGTAGAAACACTGTTAGCATTCAAAGCAAAGCAGACAGAGAGGGAGAGAGACACAAAGACCAATAACATTCAGTATTGCTATTGAGTTATATTTCTATATTTGATATAGAAGCTAACATATTCAATACTGTGAGTCCATTGCAAATGTTT
>NC_142945.1:43991275-44021275 GCF_046866305.1 Octopus bimaculoides | reverse complement strand
CAGGATGGTAATAGTTAGAATACCATTGACTATAATTTTAATATAGACTAACTAGGGACTAAGCAACAACAACAAAAAAAGAAGGCTGAATCAGAGAATGACAACCTAGATACAAACTGGCTGAAAGGCAGAACACAGAACATAAAATGGACGCAGCCTGGACATCTTTGATCATAGGCTTGCTCAATTAAAGTGATGATTAATATTGTGTTCTGCTGATTGCTGGCAGCTTGTGATTTTTACATTCAGTGAACTGTATTGAAAGTTAAACATAAAATCCATTTTCAGAACTGTGTAGGTGGATAAAACTACAAATGGTATATTGTGAATGAGATAAAACCACAAATAGTTGAAAGGAATACAACACTTATACGCATGGCTTTCCTCTTTCTAGTTATGGTCTTGTCACTCTAATGAATATTTGAACTTTATAATGATCACTCTTAGTTTATAATTAATACTTTGGTTATTATCTGCACTGCTGCAACTTTCTTCAAACTCATTAGAGAATTAGAATTGTACTGTTGAAATTCACCAACAATACACCTGATCTCTCCACTTTTTTTTTTTCATTGACATCCTATTCTATCTACTGTTCGTGAACTTTTGGCTATGCTTTCTGATACCTAGTAGTGCACCTGAGCACTGTATACAACAATTTTCATTATTATATCGATGTTCGTATAGCTTATAGAAATTATCTGAATATTTGCTGTTATATTTGTCAAGGGGAAGGTGGAGGGCTCACTATCTTTGCAGGGTCTAGGAAATTAGTCAGAACAATACAGTGAATTTTCAATAGTTAACATTTTCTGGAAACTGCTGAGTAAAGAGAGAATTTGAGTTGATGTTCTGAGGAGGAAATCCTGGGAAAAAATTGCTAGTAATTTGCCTTTGAGTGAGACATAGTAGAGGTAATGAGAAGAAGGGAGATGGCTTTGTCAAGTGAAGATGGGATGGAATTTGTTAGTCTAGAGGACATTGTAGCAATGATGGAATAGGCACAAAACAGAGACACTGTCTTAGTATACCAGAGGTTAAAACCTATGGTACGTTATAATAACTTGGAGAACTGAAGGGATGTATCATTTTAATTAGAGTGAATTGCAGCACAAGTGTTCTTGGTGCAATTCATGTCAGAAATATTTTGTGAATTGTGCTAAGATCATTTTTAGTCTTTACATTCCGATTTCAAGTTCTACCAAAATCAACTTTGTCTTTTATCCTTTTGGGATTTCATGAAATAAGTACCATTTGAGCGCTGGGGGTCAATATAATCAAGTTACTCCCTACCCAAGAATTTCAGATCTGTGGCTGTAGTACAAAGGATTATTTTTTTATTCTTTTAACCCTTTTGTTACCATATTTCTGTTGAGACGCTCTGTGTTTCTTTCAATTCATTTTAAATATAACAAAGAATTTAGTAAAATAACTTCGTTATCATTAAGTTAACGTTAGGAACATAAATTGTGACCTAAGGTTTGGTGGAAATTTTTATTTATCCATGCCAAAAATTAAGCATATTGAATATTGAATTCTTTAAAATTTACTCAATATGTGTTATTTACCTGAATTTTGGTATAAATAAAAAGTAAAAATTTAAAAAACTTTTTCATCTACGATTGAAAAGTATGTGGGTGGATGATGGTGAAAACACTGACAGTCATAGTATCCCAGCAATGGAAAGGAACTCAATGTTTAGGAAGACAGTGGGAGAATAATTTTACACAAATTGTTCAATTAAAATGATATTTAGTGCACCCATCGTCGTACCTGATGTAGTCAACATAAGTAGACTGAATAATAATAAGTAGCATCTGATTAAGACAAATTCTGATGGTAGACACACGTGCATTAGGCATCATTTCGCTAATCTTACATCTGTTAATAATGTCAATTAACCAGAAGAAGCTAATTCAAAGATTATATTTGTGACCATCCTTTTCGAATTTTGCAGCAAACTTTTACATTTATTTGAATATATTGACCATTAATGTCGTTATTTAAAACTAAAAATGGGATAGTTCTAATCCTTCACAGAAAGATAAGTTTGTATAAATATCTGTATACACACATGCATACACTCAAACACGCAATTGCATGTATGATGCATGATTCTACTGACAAACATTCCTTCAGAGAAACCTTTCTACCCTGATGTCGTATCCATTTTCATTACTTGACCATCTATGACATTTCCAAATTGTCATATCACACTCGCAACACACCTAAGTGCTGTTTCAAAAACATAAAAACATACAAAGCCACTTACACAGTACACAGTACACTAATGCATGTGTGCAAACACTTACATCAAATGCAGCCTTACTAAATGTATACTTTCACAATTTAGACAATTCTTCCATATTCTGAGTCATAAGCAAGAGAGGAAGAGAGAGAAAAGGTGAGAGAGAGAAAGAAACATGTGGAGATGAGACAGGGAGGAGAAAAATAGAGAGAGATAATCATACTGACAGGTAATTTCAAGGTGTATTCGTGTTCTATCGATAGCATGCCTGTTTGATGGAGCAGTTACATATAAAGTAGCATTTTGTACATATAGACTTCACACATGCACACACACACACACAATTTACATGCATATAAGTACAGACATCTATACACATCCATATGTTTAAACACACACACACACATAGGCATGCAGTACACTTTCTCTATAGTAAGATTTGAACTACAAGGTTAAAGAATAAAACAAGTTTGGAATTTTAGTAATTTGTCTTGAAAGGTGTCCTTGTTGGTGATGGTTCCACATAAAAAGTACTGGTGCTGGCACCACGTAAAAAGCACTGGTGCTAGTGCTACATAAAAAGCACCCAGTACACTCTGCAAAGTGGTTGGCATTAGGAAAGGTGTCCACTGTAAAACCATGCCAGAACTGACAGTAGGAGCTTCAGCAGCTCACTGCCTAGCCAACTCCTGTCAAACCGTCCAACCCATGCCAGCATGGAAGACAGACATTAAATGAGGATGATAACGTCTTGCAAGGTACTTTGTTTATCTTGCCACTGAAGGTGCCACATAAGAAGCACTGGTGCTGGTACTATGTAAATAACACCCAATACACTCTGTAAAATGGCTGGTATTAAGAAGGCCATCCAGCCATGAAAAAATTTGCCAAAATAGACAACGGAGTCTGGTATATCTCCTAAACTTGCCAGCCCCTACCATGGGGACTTAATATGGTCAGCCATTCAAAATTTATAACAGACATTGTGTTGTTATTCTTTAGCTAGAGGTTAGTCTTAATCTTGGAGGCTTTTGATCAAAAACATGGTAATCCCCATCTTTTATTCAGATATAATCTATCAGGAACTATAAAACTCAACATGATTTTCCTAGTATTATCACAGAGGCAACAATGGATGAATAAGCACCAGAGAAGGTTGTAATTGACTAAAACACTTGAAGGTAGTGCCTCAGAATTGTTGCACACCAATGATTGAAACAAGGGAGAGAAAAGAATACACACACATACACACACACAATGGGCTTGTTTTAGTTTCCATCTACCAAATCCACTCACAAAACTTTGGTCAGCCTCAGGCTGTAGCAGAAGGCACTTGCTCTAGGTGGCATGCAGTGTGACTGAACCTGGATCCATGTAGTTGGTAAGCAAGCTTTTTACTACAAAGCCACGCCTGCACCTGTACATTGTAATTCAGAAAAGATGGCATCTCCACAAGGCTAAAGACTAGTTCATTACACATCTGATGGTGAGAGAATGTGGCAAAGAATGTCTGTAACTCAAAACAAAGGATTTTATTCTGACAAAAGGCTAACAACAAATATTACTA
Organism: Octopus bimaculoides; assembly: GCF_046866305.1. Lineage (NCBI taxonomy): Eukaryota > Metazoa > Mollusca > Cephalopoda > Octopoda > Octopodidae > Octopus > Octopus bimaculoides. The sequence continues at coordinate 44,017,460 of NC_142945.1, read as the reverse complement.
CTAATGTTCAAAGGAAGGCCCACTAAACTTTTTCTGTCTGTGATGACTTGATTGAGAAGTTTTAACTATGATTTCTGCTTCAACAGTTAAGGGGTTGCTTATCGTCAGTAAAATAAAACAATGGAAACAGTCAATAAAACCACAAAATAGTTTACGGATAACAGAATCATTTATTTCTTTATTGCCCACAGGGGGATAAACATAGAGGGGACAAACGGATTAAGCTGATTACATCGACCCCAGTGCATAACTGGTGCTTATTTAATCGACACTGAAAGGATGAAAGGCAAAGTTGACTTCGGCAGAATTTGAACTCAGAACATAAAAGACGAAATACTGTTAAGCATTTCGCCCGACATGCTAATGTTTCAGTCAGCTCACCACCTTTGATAGGGGATTCATTAGAGTTTGATGGAATCCTTGTCATCGTCGTTCTCCTCCTCTTCATCATCATCATTTATTGTCCATTTTCCATGCTGGCATATTTTGGATGTTTTGACCAGAGCTGGCAACCTGAAGAGCTGCATGAGGTTCAAGTCTGATTTGGCCTAGTTTCTATGGCTGGATGCCCTTCCTAATGCCAACCATTTTACAGAGTACTTTGGATGCTTTTTATGTGGCACTGACATAAGCGCTTTTTACTGGGTCCAGTGCAGAATTCCTGCAGTGTTTAGTAATGGCTGTCTTAACAGTCCTGCTGATAAATTTCCCTTGGATCAATAATTCATATCTAGGATATCAAGTACTGGAGTCAATTCTGTATTCCTAAAATAGAAAATAACAGAAACTCGCCACAGAGTGAGCACAAGCAGGAGAGATTTTCAGAGGAAGAACTCCCACCCAACAAGTGTTTTGGCCCTTATACCTGACACTCTACAGGAGCTGGGCCCACCCCAGTCAAGACTCATAAGTTTCCACCTGCTGCTTTCCTAAATAATGTCTTCAGTGGGATTTGAACCTGGGTCATTCTTTCTGTGACCTTGTGTTTCCATGTCTGTATTTCAGCTCACTAGGCCACTGACGAAAGAACCAGTTCTCTTCTTCTTTCTATTCCTGTATATAATCTTTAAAGCCACCTGGTGAGAAAGTATAGCCTAGGGGCTTAGAGTGCTGTACTCATGATCACAAGATCATGATTTCAATTACTGCACTGTGTGATGCATTTTGTTCTTGAGCGAAACTCTTCATCTCACACTGCTCTACAATTATTTCAACACCTGACATGTGGTTTGATGGTGAGAATGAGCAAATATGCAGCACAGGCATTTGATCATTATAAACAAATCATTTATCTGAGCAGGTGAGAATTTACAGAATCGTTTTTTTTGGAGTATGATTGACAACCATCTTCATCATAAAATATCCTAGATTTGAATTCACTTATGATAAAAGACTGTCTTTTGTCCATCCCAGGTATTTAGTGTCCATATATTAGCCAACATCCTTGAAGGAGGTATCCCAGTCCACTACAACTCAAGGATTGAAAGTAGTAAAAAAAAAATAAAAAGAACTGCTTCAATAATAATCACACACCCAAACATACATATATATTTATATATATATGTATACACACACACACACACATATATATACACACATGCATATATATACATATATATATATATATATATATATATATATATATATATATATATACATATATATACATACACACACATACTTATATAGATATATGTCTAAACATAAATACTTACATGTAGACACCTATACACATACACATATATGTATATACATAGACACATACACATACATAAAACTAAATTAAACAAGCAAAACAAAAATCTCAACGATGATATCACAAAAACAAAATGTAATTGATGTAAAACAGAAAAATTAAAAGATAAAATATTAGACACTGAAAAATGAATAAACAAAAACATGGCAGAAATGAAAGAAAAATCATATTTTCGTAAAAAAGATTTTTGTGCTTTTTTTATTCTTCATAGCTTTCTTTGAACATATTCTGAAAATTTTATTCAACATAAAATTGCAGTGAAGAATGCCATGTCAGCACAGATCCTTGTATAGCTGCATTCACAGGCAATGGTTTGAATTGAATTTGACTGGCAGTGATATGAAACAATGGTCAAGACTTAATGAACTTAATCGAATTAAATACGCATTTAGAATTTTTGTTTCCTTACAAACAATGGTTGAGATTGTAAGGTATTCGACTGCCTAACTCACTCATCATCATCATCATCATCTTAATGTCCACTTTTCCATGCTTGTATATGTTGGCTGGAATATATTGAGACAGGTTTTATGTGGCTAGCAGCTCTCCCTGCCACCAAACCTTACTTATTTCCAAGCAAATTAATATTTTCCCAAGGCCAGTCCTGATTACCCAAAATATTGGAAATGAATGACACTGTTTGTATGACAGAGATACTCAACCTTATAGCACAATGTCAAGACAAGGACATGCAAACACAAGCAGATCTATACATACATAGAGATGCGTCGAAACAATTGTAGTGATTAATGATAAATTCGCATATATTCCATCTTCCATTTGACACATGTATATATATAAATTTATATAAATAGGGATAAGATCGCTATTTAAAAATACCGATCTTATCAGGTGGCCAGCATGGGAATAAAAACCTCAGGGGTAATAATTATTATAAAAATTATAATTTAGGGTATCTAAATGGTGGTATCTCTTAGATACCCTAAATTATAATTTATATATATATATATATATATATATATATATATATATATATATATATATATATGTATAAGTATGATCGGTAAATTATAAATCATAAATCTGTAAAAAGAAGCTCACTCTAAGTTATAGAGTAGTATAAGCATAAAGATGAAGAGGCTGTCTATAGGATTATTCTGAATTCATTCCACAAAGCACTTAGCTTCACAGCATGTCATCATATGCCAAAAGGTTTTGGGGGACTGATGATACACTGTAAAGTTAAGTACTTTATGGACGTGAGACCCAGAGTAATCTCATAGACCAACCTTATCTACCTTAATATATATATATATATATATATATATATATATATATATACAAGGGTGAGTCAAAAAGTAAGGCTATTTTGTTTAGGACAGGTATAATTACCAACACAGGAACATGTATCATACGTCAAAATGAAGCTGGTCCTCTGTAGATTACATCCCTACTTCTCAAAATAGTCACTGTTTCTCTCAATAGCAATGTTCCACCTTCAAATTAGAGCACGTATCCCTGCCCCATATAATCCTGTTGACTGTTCTTTGAGCCACTTGTTCACTACAGTTTTCTCTTCCTCATCACTGGAATAATGTTTGCCTCTCAAACCCTCTTTCATGGGGCCGAAGAGATGATAGTCCAGTGACGAGGAAATGAAAACTGTAGCGAACAAGTGGTTTAAAGAACAGTCAACAGAATTTTATGGGGCAGGGATACATGCTCTCATTCGAAGGTGGAACATTGCTATTGAGAGAAATGGTGACTATGTTGAGAAGTAGGGATGTGATCCACAGATAACCAACTTCTTTTTGATGTGTGATACATGTTCCGGTGTTTGTAATTATACCTGTCTTAAACAAAATGGCATTACTTTTTGACTCACCCTCGTATATATATATATATATATATATATATACATATATAAACATATATACACACATGTGTGTGTGTGTTTGTGTGTCTATACTACAGGCTTATTTCAGCTTTTGTCTAGCAAGCTTAATTTCTGGAAGTATGATACGGGTGATTCTTAAGACAGTTTCCAACATGACAATTATTCAGAATAAAAAAATAATAGACACATTGAAGAAAATTAAGTATTTCTAATTCTACAATAAAAGTATCACAAAGTAAGCTCACATATATATATAAAATATATTAGCATAAAATTTGAATAGTTTATTCCAAGTTATTCTCAAAGGCATAACGTGCTGCAAAATTTTTTTTTTTTTTTTAAATATTTATTTCAATATTTTTTGAAAAAGAGTTAGCAATCACAACGAATTTGTATATATTTTTGATACGACAACTTAAATTTTTTGGACTTCGTAATCTTTCTATTTCCATTTGTAGCGATCTGTGTTTACTTAAAACTTTATATATCCATCCCTTCGTTTATTTTCATCTCAAAACTTTTTGTATCTAAATACTGTTTGTAATGTCTTTCGCCATTCTCAGAAAAAAATCTAAGTTGTCTCAACAAACCAACCACAAAAGAGCTAAAGCAGAAAAATACAAACAAAGCAGAAAACAACATAAGCACTTCTATGATATATAAGTCACACATGCTTATATGCACACACACACATGCACACATATACACACATTACACAAACAGACACATATATATGTATATAATATCAATTTATATATCATGTATGCATTGATATATGATATATATATATATATATATTTATATATATATATATATAAAATATAGATAGTATCAGAATATAGAAACATACTCAAACACAATATTGTGTGTTGGTATGTGATTGTATGTGTGTGTGTATATATATATAGACACACACACACACACACACATATATGTATTCATATATACACATATATAATACTACATATACACACTCATATATATATATATATATATATATATATATATATATATATATATATATATATATACATATATATACATAAATATATACATAAATATATATATATATATATATATATATATATATATATATATATATATATATATATATATATATTAATATATTTAAATAAATATGCATACATACATATATATATCTATATATATGTATATGTTTTTTTTACAAGGCAAACGCTGACTAAATATGTATGATATAAATGTGTATACATGTATGAGTGTATCATATGTGTATATGTATATAAAAATATGTTGTGTATGTATGAGTGTGTATGTCTGTATATATAAATGAATTGATTTATATGTAGTTATTTAATCCTTTGTTTATTTAATGAATGCATTTGAAACATCATTTAATTAAAACTGAAGTGTGTATTTTGCTAAATATATGTAGACCATTGAAAGGAATATTGTTGTAGTTTTGTGTAAAAGAAAAATCCATTCATGAAATGACTGGTTATAAACATGAATTGGAGTGTATAATCATGCAAAAGTGATTGCTTAGAATAGTGAACACCTTATTCCAATATCTACTATGTTTTTAAGACCACCTACCTATGAAAAGATTTTCTATCAGATAAAAAGCACGGCCTTATGCTTTTCAGTCAAGTATATAAATTTAATTTGATACACAGAGGTTATGTATATATATATATATACACACACACACACACACACACATATTTATAACATATACATATACAAATATACATATATATATATACAAACACACACACACACACATATATATATATATATATATATATATATGCATACATATAAATATATACACACATATATATACACACACACTTGCATACATGTTTATAACATATACAACTATACATACATATATAATACCTAAGTGGGTGTGTATAAATATATATACATATGTATATATATATATATATATATATATATATATATATATATATATATATATATATATATACATAAGCATCCATATAAATATATACACACATATATACATATACGAATATATATATGAATATATATACATGCATATGCATATGCACATATATATATATATATATATATATATATATATATATATATATATATATATACACACACATATACACATATGACTGTACATCAATTACATTTTTCATATTACCTATTTAAAATTGGATAATAAATGATTCTATTAATTTTTTTTTTTTTTTTTTACATGAAAGCAAAATACAGCATATGTCTGGAGGACCCCCTCCCACTTTCCAGGCTTGGGACTGGCAAGTGCACACAACCAAACTTTGAGTACTGAGAAAACTGCACTTTTATATATATATATTCAGTTATATATATATAAATGAGCGTATATTTTCATGTACATGTATTAGGTACAAATTTATTCTTGTACATATGTATGTATGTACGCATATATAAATATATATATATATATAATATATGTATATGTATGCATTTGTGTATGTATGAAGAAGAGCGAGAGAGGGTGATAGACAGATAGAGAGGAGAAAGAAAGAAATTAATTACATGAAACAAAATCAACTTCCCAATTTTAAATATAACTCTATAACAAATTGGGTGGTTGTTTTGCACATTCACTCTGATTTTGTGTGTCAGTTTATATATGCAGGTATGAGGTATATATATATATATATATATATATATATATATATATATATATATGTGTGTGTGATTATGACTTACAGATGCGAGTATGAATTAAAGATATGACAATGATTTATGCAAACAACTATGATTTTAATGTGTTAACTCTAATGATATATATATGACTATGATTTAAAAACATGTCTATGATCTGTAGATATCACTGTTTAACCATATCACTATCGTTTATGTATGTGTCTATGATTTCAAGTTATGACTATAGTTTGCAGATATTGCATATAGCTATATTTGAAAGATATGATTATGACATATACATATGACTGAGCTAATGATATGACCAATGTATAGATATGATGATAATATGATTACAAAAGATTTTTAATGACTAAATAAATTCCATAATTTGACAAAGAACATATGGTAAACTAATTATTGGTTTTCATTTTTAACTCACAGGAAACAACCACATTTCAGGGGTAAATGATGCCTTTCCCAAAAGCATTAGAGGTGTAAGCAAGCAAAGTTGACATGATTTCAGTTGGTGATTGAAACCAAATTGATAATTCAACTTGCTGTGAGCTTAATGATTTACTGTACCATGTGTACAACAAGTGTTGGCAACTACATCGAAAGTAAATGTGAAATACTACAAAAGATGTAAAAAAAAAACAAAAAAAACAAATAAAAATTTTTTAATCAATGTTCTGTAATTGCTAGTTAATTAAGTATTCAACTATTTGTTGAATTAACAATAACAAGTGAATGAGAACAATTATGAAAAGAATTAGAAGCAAAAATTTGTGAAAAAATGAAATAAAAAATTATGTGAGTAATTTAGAATAAAATGAATGGGAATGCAAAAATTTAAGTTGAGTTAAAAATATATGTAAGCTTATATATAAATACATACACGATATATGTGTGTGTGTGTATATATATGCATAAATATATGTGTGTGTGTGTGCATTTATGTATATATGCATTTATATATATATATATATATATTTATATATATATTTATATATATATATATATATATATATATATATAGATAAATATATATACATATATATATATACATATGTATAAATAAAATATATATATATACATATATATATATATATAACATATATATTCATATATATATGAATGTATATACATATATACACATAAATACACGCACACATATATATATATATATATACACATATACACACAGAAACACACTCATATATATCATATATATATATAAGTTTATATAAGTTGAAATGCATTAATAGTGTGCAGTGACTATTGAAAAGGTTTAGAAAACTAGAACACCGATATTAGAAAGTAAAAAAAAAAGATATTAAAATTATTTAAAAATATATAAAATAGTCAAGTCGAAAAAGCAAAACATGCAGAAAATTAATATATATATATATTTATATATACATATATACATATATATACATATATGTGTGTGTGTGTGTGTGTGTATATGTATACATACATATATGTATATACACACACACACACACATATATACATATATATAATCTAAGACAAAAAGTATTGTGTGAAAAGTGTGTGCACTGGGCGTGGTTAGGTCAACTCCAGACTGAAGTTTGGGATAAAAATTAACCAGTTAAACTACTATGAAAAAAAAAACAATAAAAATAATAATTACAACAACAACAACAACAATTACAAAAGTAGTAGTAGTAATAAGTAAAAGTAGTAGTAGTAGTAATAATAATGATAATAATAATGATAATAATAATAATAATAATAATAATAATAATAATCATGATGGTTAAGTTGCAAGTTACATAAATTATTAAATTAATGAAGCTGTGTATTACATAATTAAGAATATCAAACCTGAAAAATGTGAAAATCAAAAAAAAAAGAAAAATGAAAAAAGAAAGGAAAAATATGAACATCATCATCATCATCATCAACAACAACAACATTGAATGAAACAACATTTTCATATTATCATAACCATAGTAATTATTATCATCATTATCATCATCATCATCATCAACATCATCATCGTCATCATCATCATCGTCATCATCATCATCATCATCATCATCATCATCATCAACATAATCTGATTATTGTTACTGTAGCCGTCATCACCACCGTCAATGATTATAAGAAGTACAAAGAGAAGAACCCCAGTCTCTTACTGCTAGCACTTCAAACCAATGAAAGATCTTCTATGTGACCACTTAACCTTCTAGAAATAGCAGTTAAATAAAGAAAATTTGAATCACATGTTAGTGTTTTGGAAAAGGGAAAGGGAAATTAAATAACAAAGACCCAGAGACGTGACATCGAATTAAAAGGTGAGTTGGTTACGGCTCGAACATGAATTTTTAGAGTTTTTAGAACTGAGATTGTATTGGAGATTACCCAGTGTTCAATGACCACACCATCAACTAATTATTCTTTTGTGGTAATTGTCCAGCCTCCAGCCCACCATCATTTTTGGTCAAAGGAACCTATGATCACAGGTGTTCCATCATTGACCATGTGACTGTTCATGTTTTCAAGACTACACTGACCAACATGTCTATTTTTTTTTCACAGCAAGCGTAGGAGTGACTGTGGGGTAAGTAGCTTGCTTACCAACCACATGGTTCCGGACTCAGTCCCACTGCGTGACACCTTGGGCAAGTGTCTTCTACTATAGCCTCTGGCCGACCAAAGCCTTGTGAGTGGATCTGGTAGACGGAAACTGAAAGAAGCCTGTCATATATATGTATATATATATATATATATATAAAGTGTAGTACATTTCCACTTAAGTGTGGCTGACCCCTAGGGGTCAGCCACACTTAAGTGGCAATATACTACACTTTATCGTGCAGTTACTGTTAATACTTCATTTAGAGAATTAACATTGCCTATATATATATATATATATATATATATGTGTGTGTGTGTGTGTGTGTGTGTGTGTGTGTGTGTGTGTGTGTGTGCATATATTTGTGTGTCTGTGTTTGTACCCCCAACATCGCTTGACAGCCGATGCTGGTGTGTTTACATACCCGTAACTTAGCGGTTCGACGAGGGAGACCGATAGAATAAGTACTAGGCTTACAAAGAATAAGTCCTGGGGTCGATTTGCTCGACTAAAGGCGGTGCTCCAGCATGGCCGCAGTCAAATGACTGAAACAAGTAAAAGAGAGCAGTAACGTGTTATTTGACAGGAACTTGGTTGTTATTTCTAAGGTTGAGTGATCTCATATGTATTGCCTCACTGACTCATACAATTTTTTTTCGTTTTTCATGCAATACTACCCCAAATATGCAATTTTCATTGTTTTATTAACCCCAGGAGATGTACAGAACAATTGTCAATTATGACCAAGTTGAAACTGAACAGACAGAGACACAAAAACATGACGTGGCTGCAGCATTTAGCCAAGCATTCTACAATTCCTGCCATTGCTGCTATTCTGAAAACAGAGTTAAAAACTGAAATAATAGCCAATGACAACATTAAATCAATTTAATAGGTGGAAACTGACATTAAATTGACTTAATAGGCAGTGACTTAGCATTAAATCAATTTAATAGGCAGTGACTTTTCAGAATCATTAAAGAATCCAGCAAAATATCTTCAATTATTTAGGCACAGTGCTTTATGTTCTACGTTCAAATCTGAGTTCAAATCTTACTGGCATCAAACTTGCTTTTCATCTTACCAGGCTTGATAAAACAAAGTACCAAGTCAAACGCAAGATTACTTAACAACCCAGGAGATTAAAAATTTTGTTTATTATTTTAGATTATGATGAAATTTCCATTTTTATTCTAGAAAGACAAAATGGCTGATTACTTGAAGAATATTTGTAACTTGCTGGCCCCGTGCTGTCAAAAAACGACGGTTAATTGTAGTATTTTGTGTATAAATAATAAGGTACAAAATGAGGTACAGATATAATGGAAAAATAACCAAATGCAAAAAAAAAAAAAATAATAATTAAAGTGATTTAGGTTCTTGGAGCATTAATCTAAATTTTCTTGAATTGGTTTTCTCAAGATATGGTATATCATCATCCTTATTATTATTTTCATTATCCCCTTTCTGATTAGGCCCTGATATACCCCCCCCCCCCTGTCACCACACACATGCACACGTATGTATAAATCAGACACCTGAGGATTGGAAGAAAACATTCAAATGTATATGTAAGGTGTGTGTGTGTGTGTGTGTGTGTGTGTGTGTGTGCAGGCAGTTTCTTTATTTGGGAACTGGGCCATAGAAATAATTGTCTCAGTTTGAAAGAAATCTATTCTGAAGTAACTGTATGTTAGCTGGTGTGTTTACGTCCCCGTAACTTAGCGGTTCGGCAAAAGAGACTGATAGAATAAATACTAGGCTTACAAAGACTAAGTCCTGGGGGCGATTTGCTCAACTAAAGGCTGTGCTCCGGCATGGCCGCAGTCAAATGACTGAAACAAGTAAAAGAGTAAAGAGGGTAAAAGTGTATAAGTGTCATATACATCTTGGTGAAAAAAGTTTTCTTATCCTATGTAAAATAATAGAACTTATCCCAAATCAACTAATTGTGAAAAAAATAAAAAATAAAAACATTATAAACATAGAAATTGTATTCTACACTAAAAGAGTAGTTATTTAAGAAGAACTTTTAAAGAATATTCTGTGTACTTTTATTCTGTTATTGATTTGAATAAATTTTGACTGGAAGTTTCCCAAGAGACTGTTTCGTGTATTGGCAAGTTTTTCATTTTCACTCATTTGTAATAAGTCTAACAGAAATCACCATAAAAATAAAATAAATGGCTCAACTAAAATATTTGTCTCTAAAATATTTTTGGTTGCCCATAAACACTAGTGTAATTTCCCCAGAAAATTCCAATGTTTGGTACTAAGAATTATTTGATTTTGGCATTACCATTAAATACAATGTAATGGATTTCAGAATTATCCTGACATTTTCACACTTTTCACCCGAGGTTGTAAGCTGGGTGTGATGCAAGTAGAAAAAGTGGTTAACATTTCACATCGTATTCCTAACATACAATTATATTTATCACCATAGGCGCAGGAGTGGCTGTGTGGTAAGTAGCTTGCTTACCAACCACATGGTTCCGGGTTCAGTCCCACTGTGTGGCACCTTGGGCAAGTGTCTTCTACTATAGCCTCGGGCTGACCAAAGCCTTGTGAGTGGATTTGGTATACGGAAACTGAAAGAAGCCCATCGTATATATATATATATATATATATATGTGTGTGTGTATATGTTTGTGTCGGTGTTTGTCCCCCCACCATTGCTTGACAACCGATGGTGGTGTGTTTACGACCCGTAATTAAGCGGTTCGGCAAAAAGAGACAATAGAATAAGTACTAGGCTTACAAAGAATAAGTCCTGGTGTCGATTTGCTCGACTAAAGGCGGTGCCCGAGCATGGCCGCAGTCAAATGATTGAAACAAATAAAAGAGTATGAAATTGTCCCTGTCAAATTCTTCCGAGATTCAAATAGATTCCATTGATAAATGAGACCCCTATTAACCATTCTGATACTAAGCCACCCCTATGATACAGGCTTTCTGCTTTAAGGTTGTCTAAATTAAAACCTGCCATTAAAATTAAATGTTAATTTATGTTCTAAACACCTGCTCAATTAGGACATAGTTATTTTACTAAATTTTCCAGTAAATACACACACACATATATATCTTCATATATATGTATGTATGTGTGTGTGTTTCTGTAGGTCTCTGTATGTATTATACACACACACACATATATATGTATATAGACACACACATGAATACAAACACATACACACACATTTATTAGGAGTCAGTGGATAAAGCTAACTAGATGTCTAAATGAGAAGGAAAACAGTAAGATTAGAGTAATAGACACGTATGCATATATATATATATATATATATATATATATATATGCAAACACGCTTACACAGAAGTAAGGAAAGAAAAAATTCCCAAATACACCTAAATTAACGTTTATAAAAGAAACATCTCTGGCAAAATATTTGTGGATTTACCATTGCGTAAATATCTGGAATAGATGGAATTAGGGAAGAACATTCTCAAGCAAGATCTTGTTTCAGCATAACCATTAAAGTTACTTGCTTATTGGGAATGTCTAAAAACACAGATGTTGACATAGACATACACACAACCATATGCACACATGTGTTTCGTGTGAATCAGTTTATGAGTATGTAGGTGTAGAGGTAAATGTGGTTAAGTGTACAAGCATATATTTGCGAACGTGAACGTTTGTTTGAGTGCTTAACAAATGTATACATGCATTTATGCATCCGTATGAAATACATATATATATTCCCATTCACTGACATGCATATGTATGAAAGTATGTACTTATATATATATATACAATTATATATATGTGTACATATGTATACACTTGTTGGATACTTTTGATGAAAATACCTCAATAATGTTAATCATAATGTACTCTGTGAAGTACATACAGGTCTTCATACTAAGTGTGTGTGTGTGTGTGTGTGTGTGTGTGTGTGTGTGTGTGTGTGTGTGTGTGTGTGTGTGTGTGTGTGTGTGTGTGTAATCTTGCATGCATGTATTCTCCTAAGAAGTTAATTGCATGCTGATAATAAGTTGGAGAATGTTTCTCCTTAAAATATAGCCTCATTCTATTGTGTATATATATATATATATATATATATATATAATTATATATATATATATATATATATATATATATATATATATATATATATATATATATATATCGTTCATGCATGCACAGTTTGCTAGCATAGTCGAATTTACTACTAGAATATCGTATTGATAAAGGAAATTGAGTATTTAAGTAGGAAGGTAGATAAAACACAAACCCCTTCAGGTAGATGGCCCTGCTCAGTATGTAGAAAAGGAGTAGGTAGTAACTCTATAAGATGTACCCGGTGCAAGCTATGGACACATAAGAGGTGCAGCAACATCAAAGGCAGGTTAACTAGCAAGTTAGTTTTTGTTTGTGGCAGATGTTCAGGTGCAATAAAGACTGCAAACAAACAGGAAACAACTTCTATCTCATTCCAGGGTGAAAAACTAGAGGTAGTCGATAGCTTCCGCTATCTGGGCGACCAAGTTAGTAGTGGGGGTGGGTGCGCTGAAAGTGTAGCTGCTAGAATAAGAATAGCCTGGGCAAAGTTTAGAGAGCTCTTACCCCTGCTGGCGACAAAGGGACTCTCACTCAGAGTAAAAGGCAGACTGTATGACGCATGCGTACGAACAACCATGCTACATGGCAGTGAAACATGGGCTGTAACTGCTGAGGACATACGTAAGCTCGCAAGGAATGAAGCCAGTATGCTCCGTTGGATGTGTAATGTCAATGTGAATACCCGTCAGAGTGTAAGTATCTTGAGAGAAAAGCTGAACATTAGAAGCATCAGTTGTGGCGTGCAAGAGAGACGATTGCGCTGGTATGGACATGTGGTGAGAATGGAGGAGGATAGCTGCGTGAAAAAGTGCCACACCCTAACAGTTGAGGGAACCCGTGGAAGAGGTAGGCCCAGGAAGACCTGGGCTGAGGTGGTGAGGCAAGACCTTCGTACATTGGGCCTCACCGAGGCGATGACTACGGACCGAGACCTTTGGAAATGGGCTGTGCGTGAGAAGACCCGGCAAGCCAAGTAAGATCGTTGCCAGTGCCCCTGGACTGGTTCTTGTGCGGGTGGCACATGAGATGCACCATTTTGAGCGTGGCCGTTGCCAGTACCGCCTGACTGGCTCCTGTAGGATTTTCGAGCGAGATCGTTGCCAGTGCCCCTGGACTGGCTTGTGCGGGTGGCACATAAAAGACACCATTTCGAGCGTGGCCGTTTTCGTGCGGGTGACACGTAAAAGCACCCACTACACTCTCTGAGTGGTTGGCGTTAGGAAGGGCATCCAGCTGTAGAAACTCTGCCAAATCAGACTGGAGCCTGGTGTTGCCATCCGGTTTCACCAGTCCTCAGTCAAATCGTCCAACCCATGCTAGCATGGAAAGCGGACGTTAAACGATGATGATGATGATCACTCATAATCCAGAAACGCGTCTACGATTAATCTTCGGAATGGTTAGTTTTCATTGTTTTTTTCTTCTTGTTTTTGCCTTTGTGAGTTACAAGTAATCCTATCTGTTGGAGTCTCAGCTTTTTTAGCTGCTATTTCTGAACTTCGGTATGTGGTGAAGCAAATATTTGCTGATCCCTAAATTATGTTTATATATATATATATATATATATATATATATTGTGTTTTTCAGTACATCTGATTGGTCCGTAAATTTTTATTACTAACTCTACATGACTGATACCCTTATATTACTGTACACATATGATTCTACCCTATTATTTTTTTTTACATCAGTTGATGAGAGATGCAGTTTTTGAAACAAAATGTTTTGTAGATGAAATCTCGCCATAATGTGAGAACAAATAATTTTCCTTTATATTGTGTGTCAGAAACTGTTTATTGTTATTCTTTTACCGTATAGGCTTATGTTGTCTCACAGGGTCTTCTGGTTAGGGTGTTGCACTCAAGATTGCAAGACCATAGTTTCAATTCTCAGGCCGGGAGTGCCTTGTATTTTTGAGCAAAGCACTTAATTTCATTTCATATTGCTCCGGTCAGCACAGTTGTAAATGAGTAAATCTGTGACAGATTGGTGTCCCATTAAGGTGCTATGTTGACCTTCCTGCCTGCTTACCCAGCAAGGTGACATCATTTGAGAGCCGAAACAATACAAGGAAGTGCACTGTGATGAGTGATGTATATCGACATGATAGTCTGAGCGATACAGTTATACAGTTATATAGACTTATGTAATAGACCCAAATAATTCATAATTTATATGAACATTTGTGCAGCAATCTTTGCACAAAATATTTTGCAGTGACTTAATTATGCATACTCTGTTGTGTAGGCATGTATTTTGATATATGTATATGCATGTATAAGTGTGTGTGTGTGTGTGTGTGTTTGTGTGCATATATTGGCATACAAGGAACCTGCTTTTCTTTTGAACATGCATTAAAATCTTATCAATATTGTAATTTAATCTTTTTGATCAACATTTCTCATATCTGCATATCAGACCTTTATAAATTGTTTGAAAAACTTCAAGTTCCAAAATTCCTCTTTATCAATGTATCCAGGATATCTCAGCCCCATCTTCAGGATAAGGAGTGATTTTAGATTCTCTACTGCTTTTTATATTGGCAAGCTTATGCTCATTTGGTCCTTAGAGAGAGCATTACAGTTTTTCACAATCAATTTTATATCTTTACATTAATTGTTGCCTTGTGTTGCTATATCATTTTATATATATATATATATATGGTGGTTGTCTACTCCTTAAACAGAGTTTGACCACCTCCTGCACCTACACCTTAGCCCTTTCATGGCGTCTGATGTGGTTTTTTAAACCAGACAGTGTTTTGAAAAAACACCCACACAGATTGCACCTCTGATTTGCACTACCAATACCTGCAAGTAAGTTCTGCTCATTGTGGATCCTAACATGTCTTTTAAGTAGTAGCAAATATTCGAACGAGACCTTCGAAGAAAAAAGTGGAGAAGGGTTCCGTGCCAACGGCGGTCGAGCACGGGTCAGTCAGTCCTAAGAAGCGGGCGAAAGCTTCCACGAAAGGCGCCGGATCCATCACGAAAGCGATTGTAGCAAATATATATATATATATATATAAAATTGTATGTATCTATGTGTTTATTTGTCTAGCTGTCATACATACATACATAACTTAAGAAATTTCATAACCCTACATTTAAAAACACATACAAACAAATGAAAAATCACATTTTCTAAAGATAGAGGAGTGGGTACGAGTTAATCGAAAATTTGCTTCGAGTATGAATATACACATTCACATGTGTGAGTGTATGAGTGTGTGCGTGTCTGGGTGTGTGTTTCTTTTATTTTTAATTTGTAATAATTGTTTTTATATTTCTTCTTTTCCAAGTTTGCACCACATGAATGAACACTGATGTCTACAATTATTTCTTAACATTAAGAGCATTTATATTAATATTATACAGCTTCACTAAAAATGGATTGACATCTTTGCAATTACATCTCATTACCTGATTACTCACAGTATATGCATGTGTGTATGTGTGAACATACATATATATACACATATATATATATTTATATATATATATATATACACACACACATATATACATTCCTGCATATACACATATACATGCATACATATACATATATACATATACATGCATACATATAATATATATATATATATATATACATACATACATATACATATATATATATACATATACATGCATACATATACATATATACATATATATATATATATATATATATATACATATACATGCATACATATACATATATACATATATACATATACATGCATACATATACATATATATATATATATATATATATATATATATACATATACATGCATACATATACATATATACATATATATATATATATATATATATATATATAATATATACATATACATGCATACATATACATATATATATATATATATACATATACATGCATACATATATATATATATATATATATATATATATATATATATATACATGCACACATATATATATAATTACATTGATACAAACTATGTTGAAGAAATCACTGTGTTAACTTCTACAATGTATTATATGAAATCTGCAAACTTTTATCTTCTATAATAATAATGGTGTTAGCTGCTCAAAGACTTACCTCATAAATATCATTATCAATATTACTTTTATTGTTGTATTTCAATAAGAACAGAGAATTTGGCAGCAAAAGCAAAGTATTGCTATAAAAACCATGAGATATTTATTTACATTAATTAATCTCAAAATACACCATATTTGATAGATTATTTAAGGGCAGTTAAGTTACCTGCATTCCTAACTTACAAAGGAGTGATTATCTTTTTTCTTTTTATTGACATAGTAAGAACTTGTATCCAGTTTCAATAATGTTCTCCTATTCATTGTCTTGTGGAAGTAATAAAAGTAATAAAAAATTATTATCTTATGTAGATGTGTGTTTGTGCATATGTTTTTATATGTGTATATGCATGTGTATATATGTGAGTGTGTATGGGTGTATATATATATATGTGTGTGTGTGTGTGTGTGTGTGTGTGTGTGTGTGTGTATATATATATATATATACATATAAATCTATGTATATATATATATATATATATATATATATATATATATATATATATATATATATATATATATACATATAAATCTATGTACATATATATATATATATATATATATATATATATATATACATATAAATCTATGTACATATATATATATATATATATATATATATATATATATATATATATTTATTTATGTAGACACACACACATATACATACACACAACACACACATTATAGAAAGTAGACTTTGTATGCAACAAATGTGCAAGAGCAATAAGTACTAAGAATACATGAAAAATAGATTCACTCAAATTCTCAGGAGGTTTCCAAGAGCCAGTAAATAGTTTCTGTTACCTAGGTAACAGAGGAGGAGGATGTTCTTAAAGTATAGTAACAACAATAAAATAGGATAGCGAAAGTTCAGGGAGTTATTACTTCTATAGCTAACAAGAGATCTTTCCCTCAGAGTGAAAGGAATTTTGACTCTGTATCTTCTGAAGGAGTTACCTCAATCCTTTATATATTAACCAAAATGAAGTAGATTGACAAATTTATTTTTTGAACCAGTTGAAGACACAAGATATCAAAATTGTTATCTAGTGAAATATCGTTCACTAGATAACAATGGCACCCTTCCTTTAATTTGACTCTATATCTAGATGAATAATTAAGTCTACCATCAAGAAACAGGTACCGTTTATCAGACAGGCATATGCATTGGGTTGTCCGGAAAGTTCGTGCCGATTTATAGTAGCTTACCTTTTGGCTTATTTGCCATGAAACCACCTCAATTCTGCGAAGAGGGTATTTTCAAGTTAAAGGAAAGATGGAGACGCATTGTGCAACAAAATGGTTCATATTTAGTTGATTAAAAATGTAATGGCAAGTATTTATTGACCTTTTTCTTTCCTTAAAAAATCAGCACGAACTTTCCGGACAACCAAAAAATACATAGTCTGTTTCCATAATTAAACTCACTAGGTTTAGTAAAGCTGATATTTTGGTAGAGAACACATCCGTAGGGTTTTACAGAGGAGAATCGAAATCAAGACCATGTGAATGCAATCAAAATTTCTTAGCAGCATGGTCATACCAGCATCCATAACATTTTGGTGTTTAAAATTTAATCAAGCTGGCCTCTTTGATGTGGAGACCTAAAGTACATTGACAGCGAATGATATGACAGAGATGAATAAATGATTCCTGGCAGAGGGTAATAAAACACCATTAAGCTTCAATACTTATAGACAAGCTTGAAACTAAAACCAAGGATATTGAAAAATTAGTTCAAAGCTAGTAGAGAGAGGCAGCAGCAATTAACATTTTCAGTCACGTTTGATTGGTCAACTTGAAACTTGCTACTTCAAAAAACTTTGCCTATAAATATACGCTAGCTTCGAGATAAATTGATGAACAACTAAGTCAAATAATGGATTTAATTTTCTTTGACATTGAGTATTGCTCGCTTGAGATGATTGACACCTTTCATTCACAATGTCTTCGTTACATTATGGCAAAAAGAAAAAAAAAACAAACAAAAAAAAAGCAGAAAAAAATTATCAATCAATGAATAAATGTATTATTTTTACCCTGCAAGAACTAATGTCAGATAAAAGAAATCCTGGAAGGAATAAACTGAAGTTATTGCCATGAATATGTCACAACCAATTCCAAATATTGTTTCTAGTGACATAGCATACTAATAATAACAATCATAATGATGATAATAATAATAATGATGATAACAACAACAACAACAATAACAACAACAACAACAACAATAACAACAACAACAACAACAATAACAACAACAACAGCAATAATAATAATAAAACTAATCTTTTCTTTATTGGTCAGAAGGGCCCATACACATAACACAAAGCCTGTCATACAAAAGAGGTTTACAAACATGCAGAGATGTACATATACATAACAAACAGAGGGAAATGAAAAACAATTCATGGAAGCAGCTTAAAAGCTTAATGCACAAAATATATAAGGGCAACCTATTTATATAGAGGTGAGAAGCTGCCAGCTAGTTAGGATCAGAGCATCCCCATGACTCCAACCACCTTATGTTGTGATAATGTTAATCAACATGGAACATCCCATGGGGTATTCAACTAAAGCATTGTGTGACCCAAAACCTTGTGCTTTGAACTAGAAGATGAAAATTGTACTAAAGCCTGTTCTCTGTGTGTGTGTGTGTGTGTGTGTGTGCATGTGCGTGCGCGTGTGTGTGTGTGTGTGTGTGTGTGTGTGTGTGTGTGTGTGCGTGTCCTCATGAATATTTACATTTCCATATCTTTATCTGGTGACATTTAAACACCCTGCGGCATTGTGCTTTTGGAGTGAACTAGAATATCCCTGGCTTACTCAGGCGTACCAGTAGTCCTGTGCATAAGAAGGATATTTCTCAGCTCATGGCACTCTCTGCCATTAATCACTGTTTTTCGTAGCATCCACGATAATGTGAAACCACTTACGTTTGCTTCTGAGTTGGCTACCCTTGGTTATATAACTGCTAGTGCTCTGGAAATTCTGCAGCACCAAGTTATGTACACAGCAGGCACGTGGTGCACCAGCTCTTGCTGCATTCTTGTTTGATTCTTCAGGCTTAAATATCAGGAACACATTCCAGCATACATCAATCAGAACTTTGTCATTCAGGGAACTTATGTCATTTGAAAAACAGAGATATCTCACTCTTTTGCTTTTTTCTGAATAAATTCTTCAGGCAGAGAAGCACTCACTTTTGTGACATACTCATACCATGTTCTTTTTTTCTGTTGCTTTGTACTGATTCAAGTATAAAATACATGTTTTGGTTTGCAGTGCCAATAAAATGAGATGCTCTTATTGATGTTGCTTTTGCTATTGGTACTTTTCTTATTGTAATTAAAATTAACATTTTTGATAATTCTTTTGCAATGTTTAAATTGTAAGAGTATGTGTTTTTAACTGAGTTTATTTAATTGTCATTTTTCTCTTTTTGTTTTATAGATCTATCTCTGTAGCTGCAACTATTTGTGAGCGTAATCACTACTACCACCATTGTGACCAGCCTGTCTATAAAAGAGGTAACTAAACTGATAAACTGATAAACTAATGATAAACAAAACAAAATGGATTTTTACAAAAAATTATCTGTACCCAATATAATTTTTGAAGATGAATATCCTCCTCACCACACCCATTCAAATAATGGAGTGGATTTTAGATATTAAGAAACAACAACTTTTCCTCATATCATGTAACTCTGCTAAAATCCAGTACCTCTGTGAGCATCTTTACAGTCCTCCGTTAACATCAATAATAGTAACAACAACAATTATTATTATTATTATTATTATTATTATTATTGCTTAATAGCAGAGTAGTTCTTAAATAGTGATGAAAATATGGCAACAGATATCAATAATCTAGTGATATTAGGCAGTGAATTGGCAGAAATGTTAGCATTCCGGGTGAAATGCTTAGCAGTATTTTGTCTGTCTTTACGTTCTGAGTTCAAATTCTGCCAAGGTTGACTTGCCTTTTATCTTTTCAGGGTCGATAAATTAAGTAACATTTGCATACTGGGGCCGATCTAATCGATTGGCCCCACCTCCCCCAAAATTTCGAGCCTTGGGCCTAGAGTAGAAAAGAATATTCTAGTCACATTAGTTGCAATATTTGGAACAGAAAGTTAAGTGAATTAGCAACACTAAATAAGATAGTAAGGAAAAATAGTGATTGTATTTTGAATATTCTATGAAAATGCTGATGCAGAAAGATTATTTGCACTACAGATATGAGTGTTTGCAATTAGAAAGAACAGCTTTCTATGTTCATGGAAGCCAAAATAACATATGACTGAATCTGAGATAGAAGTCACCTATGAAAAGAATGGATAAATAATAGGAATGGAAAATTAGATTAAACAGAAGACGATTGTTGAATGTTGTAGTAACACATAGACAAGAATAGCTGCTATATAGCTAATACCTGATAAGATTAAACAAATTGAAAAATCAAGAAAGAAAATTCTAGCTTTAGATGAAAAGTACAAGATTTAAAGCTAAAACTAAACAGTATTTTTTATTGCAAAATTTGTTGAAGCTGTAAAGAAACAAATCATCGCATTTTTTATAGCTGGATAATTTCTCTGGGACTTAGCTACCTCAAAGAGGTAGGCTGAGACTTAGCTACCTCAAAGAGGCAGGTTAGATGGATTTTAAAAACGGTGACTATGCCTGTTCACCACAGTCAATGTTTAGGTATTTCCACAGATGTGTCAACCAGTTTATCAAAACCTATCCCTTGCACAACTTATTACCATTATTATTGTTTTACTTTTCAAAATGCTCAATCTTGTTTGTTCTGGTAGATTTTGTGATAGCGGACAGCAACCTGCTGTCAGTGGTCAC
The DNA here is from genome assembly GCF_046866305.1 of Octopus bimaculoides. NCBI lineage: Eukaryota > Metazoa > Mollusca > Cephalopoda > Octopoda > Octopodidae > Octopus > Octopus bimaculoides. The sequence continues at coordinate 43,995,564 of NC_142945.1, read as the reverse complement.
ACAGGGTCTCTTTCTGCACATCATAAGCTTTAATACTTGGTTGTTAATTATTGTGGGAGACATTCAATATCCAAATATCAATCTCAAAATCCTACCTGTCCCCAGCAGAGCAATTTTTTAGGCTTGCTCTACTCTCATGTCAATTCTGATTCCTCTGACACGTTTCTTGAACTTGGTTGCAAGCACTAATAATAATATCTACTGAAACTAAGTATCTCTTGATCAAAGTATCAGCCCCACAGATGATAACACACCCAAAAAGAAAATGAAGAAATTATTTAAATATAGAGATCTGAAAATAGAGATAACCAGAATATGAAGATTGGAAACCAGAAAAAACCCTACAATAATGAGTGCCAAGAGAATGATTAAAATGCATGTAGAGAAATACTTCAGGGCTTACAGATATGCACAACACAGAAAAATAGCACTATTTGGCACAGTACGCATATTACATGTATAAATAACAATACAATAAAAAATATGAAACACAAACAAAACATTTCACATTAAAGGGTACACAGAGCTCTACTCAGCAGGGGTGTCAAAGTTCATTTTGTAAAGTTACCAAATTCTGCATGGAAAAGTGAAAATGTACCAAATTTTAAATATTAATAGCAATACCTATAAAAATATCATAAAGAGAAAAATATATTCAACTTCTTTATTAACTGTTTCAAATCAAATTCCAGTTTTTAAATTTTGTCCAGAGTTTCTTATGGTGCTTTCATCTCCATGTCATTAACACCCTGGAGTATAAGATTTAGATCTTATTAACACACTTATGGTGAATATTTTCAAAGAAGTGTGATTTACAACTTCAAAGTTGTTGAGTAAGAAATCTCTTTAAGTAAAAGCTGAAAAATTAGATTTTTATAGTAATGGAAAACAATATACATTGCTACATTTTTCTTTAGATACATTAAACTGAATTTATTTTCCTAAATTACGAGGTTGGTCTTGCAGTATAAAATCTTTCCTGTCTTAACTTATTCTTCAAGGACTAATTTGCACAGTTTGTATGTAATAGGTTATTAGATTTTAGCCTTCCATTAGTAACACTGGTTGGGTTAAATATCTCAAGCAGCTTTAAATTAATAAATAGCTCATAAGTTAAATTTGCAAGGTGAATTTAGAATATAAACTTAAAACATTTGCAGTTCTTTTTGAGAAATTTTTATTGGATTATCAAGATACATGCACCACAACACATGACCACATTAATTCTATTTATGTCATTAATTTTCAAATCTTTTTGTTCGATGAAATACCTCTAACACTAGTTTTAATCAAATTCTTTAACTAATGATTTCTAAATGATATTCCACAAGTAAAATCCATTTTTTAAATGGGATTTTGTAACACCTCTGAGACTACTAAAGGTATATCAATAAATCTTTTAAGACAACAGGTATCTAGAACCACCAAAGTGCTGAATATTGTTTTAAAATTCTTTTCACAACTTGTTGAATAAAAGATACCTTGTGCAGCTGATCATGGGAATTAGTGTGAAGTATTGGTATTTATACATTTTTGAGATTTTTTAATACTTATTTTTTCAATTAGGATTATTGCACAATTATGAAAAATTTGTTCTTAACTTTTTACAATAACACAGCAGTTCAATGCAGGCTTTAGAAGCAGACAAGTGTCATGAACTGCAAGCACAAGACTGCTGGGTTTTAGGGATTTTCTGCTTCCAGAAATGCTTTACATCTTCTTCGCTTCCCATCATGATACTAGCATCATTGCAGGCAGATTCTATAAGGTTTCTAAAATTTATTTCATATTTGTTTAAAAGAATGTCTGTATACAATTATAAGTTCTAAAAGTAGTTACGTCTTTAACTTACAAAAGTATAAGAAATTTGTCCATTAATTTTTGAACTTCGGTATCATAATAGCTAGCTACAAACACATGCAGCTTGGGATTAAAAGTTTTTGTCTCAGCAATATGATAAGAATATTTTGTCCCCTTTCAACTTTGATAGAAGGTTATTGAGGCAATATTAAGAAACTCTAGGTTCCTTTGGTTCTACAGCATTGGTACCCTTTCCTGCTTCCAATTTTTTAATCTCGACAAGCATTAGTAACATGGCCAGATAAATGATTTTAAAATGGCTATTAGCAACTTGTGTTCTGCTAAACATCCACAGTACAGCAACTGTTGTCTGTGCTGAATAAAGAAAGAATTGGCTAGGTTTCACAGAATCAGTTGCTTTGAAGTATATTTGAAAACATCTATGTCTTAGATTTTTAAATATTTTTCTGTCTTTTTATATCTTGCAACTTGATTTCAAACTAACAATGATTTCACAATTGCATAATATGCTGAAGATTTTACTTGAGTTGTACTTACTTACCACAAAGTAAGAATTTTGTTCATATCCTAAGAACCTAAATGATGCTTTTCTTTTGTAAGAAGCAGTAGACTTTTCTGTCTTTCTCTCAAAAGTTTTTATTTTTACCATTTTTTCTCACTATATGAGCAAGTATCCATATCTCGCTGCTTATTCACAATGAGTTCACAAAGAAGCAAATTGAATTCACAGAATTTAAAACAAAACACTCCAAATAGTAAGCAGATAATGCTGCACACCAGGCCACAGCATAGACTGCGACTGAAACAGATGCAGCCACACAAAGCAGAGAAATACATCACAGGATTGCGTCACTTTACTCACTGTCTCCTCTCTCCAGTCCTCATTTGCATAATAAACCAGAAATATATTAATTAACATGTATCACATGAAAAAAAAAAAAAATTTAAATGTTTAAAAATTATTAAGGAATAACTTAAAGATTTTTTTGTGTTCAAATTTAGAATTACCGACACAAAATGTAACATGAAAATATTAGACATTGTGCCAAACATACAACATGAGGCAAAAGATACCAAATTTGAGTGAACATTCCAACTATGACAGCCTTGGCACTGAATAGTACAGCAAAAAGTACAATAAAAATAAGACTACTGAATAATAAAAACAACGTAAAAAATAACAATATCTAATATAGGCACAAGGCCAGCAAAGGGAGGGGTAAGTTGATGCCACCTGCCTTGTTACTTATACTTTATTTCATTGACTCAGAAAGGATGAAAGGTAAAGTTAATAAAGATCCTGATGAAGGGGGTGGGGGGAGAAGAAAAGAATTTCTTTCATAAAGAGAAGGCCATATATTTTAATAGTAATGATAATAATCTACTATAATAATACTCTAGTGATTTTCTCTGTCACAACATAGAAATGAGAAAGGAAGGGGTGATGAATAAAGAAAGAAGGGGTGATGGCAAACTGGTGGGATGGTGAACATTCAATGCTGAAAAGAAAAATTAAACAGCATTTCAACACTGTGTGAGTATATGTGTGTATTTGTGTGCATGTGAACATTGACAAGTGTATTAATTTGATTTACCATGATGCCGCAATGGCCCAGTGGTTAGGGCAGTGGAATTGCGGTCATAGGATCGCGGTTTCAATTCCCAGATTGGGTGTTGTGAGTGTTTATTGAGCGAAAACACCTAAAAGCTCCACAAGGCTCCAGCAGGGGATGGTGGCGAACCCTGCTGTACTCTTTCATCACAACTTTCTCTGACTCTTACTTCCTGTTTCCGTTGTGCCTGTAATTCAAAGGGTCAGCCTTGTCACACTGTGTCACGCTGAATATCCCCAAGAACTATGTTAAGGGTACACGTGTCTGTGGAGTGCTCAGCCACTTGCACGTTAATTTCACAAGCAGGCTGTTCCATTGATCGGATCAACTGGAACCCTCGACGTCGCAAGCGACAGAGTGCCAACAACAATAGTTTGATTTACCATCCATATTTATATATAAAATACTACAATTAGCCATCATTTTTGACAGCATGGAGCCAGCTAGTGATATTAATAATAATGATGAAGAGGAGGAATTTCATTTATTTGCCACAAGGGCTATAATGAAAGAGATGCTACAAAGATAGGTTGAAATAAGTCTTGGAGTCTAAATATAAATCACATGAAGGATAAAGTATACAGGGTGTCCACAAAGTTTGGGTACACAGGGATTAACACATATTTTAAGAAATTAGTATTTCTTATATCTAATTGTTTATGTTATGATTTTATTTACTTCATGCACCCACATGGGGATTAACACATAAAAAAATTATTATTTCTTATATTTAATTGTTTATGTTATGATTTTATTTACTCCATTTACCCAGACCTTGTGGACACCCTGTATAATGAGATCAAGCTGCAGATTGAAAACATGAGTTCTTAGAGAGGAGAACTGCTGTCTTGAAAC
>NC_142945.1:43971275-43983775 GCF_046866305.1 Octopus bimaculoides | reverse complement strand
AAATCTGTACCTGTAGAATAAATTATCTCGTTCACTGCTCTCTTTTATGGCTACAGACTTCAAAACTAAATTTAAACCAAAAATTTAGAAGCAAAATAACAAAAAGGAACAACTACAGGAAACAAACAAACCAAAAATTGTATAAGCATTAATCTAATAAACAGAGGAGGCACTAACAGAGATATATATAAAATTTAGGTGAATTTTTTTTCTGTTTTAGAAAATCACAGTCTTTGATCTGATAAATGAGGATGCTGATGATGATGATGAGAATGATGATGTGACAATATTAGCAATAAATATATGACGAATAATAATAATAACAATAATAATAATAATGATGATGATGATGATGATAATAATAATGATAATATCAACGATTACAATAATAACATCATAAAAGTTATGATTGTGATAATGATGATGGTGATTATGAATATGGTGAAGAAGACAAATGAAGAAGATGATGATGATGATGAAAATAATAATGATAACGGAATTGAAATTTCTTCTTTTATAATGCATATAGAATCTTAGAAAAATATAAAATATAAAACAAAGGAAAGAAAAACATGAAAGAAAAAACCTGCAAAAGTCTGGAAAAAATATTAAAAAATTAACATTCAAAACCAAGGAATGTTTACATGAATATTGAGATATAACTTTTTAACCAGTCAACTGCAAAATTCCTGGAGTGAATATGACAGACAGTAAGGACAGGTTACAATTATATATATTGGCAACCAAAACAGACAGGATGTGCTGGCAAAGCAAACATAGGCGTAGGAGTGGCTGTGTGGTAAGTAGCTTGCTTACCAACCACATGGTCCCGGGTTCAGTCCCACTGCGTGGCATCTTGGGCAAGTGTCTTCTACTATAGCCTCGGGCCGACCAAAGCCTTGAGTTGATTTGGTAGACGGAAACTGAAAGAAGCCCGTCGTATGTATGTATATATATATGTATGTGTGTATGTGTTTGTGTGTCTGTCTTTGTCCCCCCCACCCTGACATCGCTTGACAACCGATGCTGGTGTGTTTATGTCCCCGTAACTTAGCAGTTCGGCAAAAGAGACTGATAGAATAAGTACTAGGCTTCTAAAGAATAAGTCCTGGGGTCGATTTGCTCGACTAAAGGTGGTGCTCCAGCATGGCCACAGTCAAAAGACTGAAACAAGTAAAAGAGTAAAGTGTATAGCTACAAGAAAGCATACCCATCAATATACATACAAAGATATATATTTTAGAAAGATCACACATGGTTCTAATTACAGAAAAGGCTGATGAGATATAACCAGATTGAATTCCTACTGTCTCAGTTGCTTGTTGTGCTTATGGTCATTATATGTCATGTACAACCCTACTTGAATTGTTTTAACACAAAGCTAGAAATATTTTTGCATGTAAAACTAAACATGTAAACACAGCTACACGCACTTAAGAAGAATATATGTAATTCTTTTTGGGATGTCAAGAGGAATATAAATATATATATATATATATATATATTAGGGAGATGTACTTGCATAGCAAGTGACTTGATCTGAGATCGTGTGCTGAAACAAAAACGATTGTAACGTGGAAGGTGTTTATATAAACCATTTAAAAACACACAAAAATGGTTAGATTCACTTCAGCATTTAAATTTAATTTGTCAAAATATTATTGTCACTTTGAAGACACGACCTGCTCACTGACAAAATTCCACTAGGTAGCACTCTGTATATGCACTTATATATATATGAAATTACAGGACCGGTTTCGATCTTTGAGATCTTTTCATCAGTAAATATGAATGATAAATTTTTGAAAAATTTTTGGTAAATTTAAAAGACAAGTCTTTTTAAAGAGATATTTGTATAATATTCAAATAACAGGGGCATTTTTCTTGTTTCTGCCTGTCTCTGTTTCACTTGTTAACTCTTGTGGGTTCGAAGAAGGACTGCTATGATAGTAGCAGAGTGTTAATTGGTTGGGTGTCCTGACATTGACCTGTTGATGGTCGTAGTGATATATATATATACACACATAAACACACACACACACACACATTTCTTAATGTAAATATAAGTATATAATATATACAACTTTTTACCCAAACGTCTAAATATGTTTGTTTGATCTAGTCATACTGGAGAGTTACACGCCACATGCTTCTAAGTAACCCTCTTCATCTATATTCCCAATCACAGATAAACATATCTCAATCTCTTGGAGAAGATCTATGTAGATGACATGATCAACTTATATGGCAATCATTTCAAACCTGATCTATTTCGGTCAGACCTATCTCTGTATCATGGCATGAACAGATCAATAAATATCTAAGTGCAGCAATAAATGTACTTAATTTGATACAGAATACATGACAAAATGCAATGACATGTGGCTTAGTGGTTAGGATATTAGGCATGTGATCATAAGGTCATGAGTTCAATACCCAGTGACACATTAAGTCCCTGAAAAAGACACTTTATTTGATGTTGTTCCAGTTCACTCAGCTGGCAAAAATGGTAACTGTATTTCAAATACAGTTCTATATTTAAGAGATGAGGAATTATTTACATTTGACGGATATTTGTCCTCATCTTGTTTGTTGTAAACACAATTTTTGGCTCATATACCCTCCAGCCTTCATCAGGTTTCTTGGGGAAATTACAAACCTGGGTTCTCACTCTTGAGGTATTTTATTATTATTATTATTATTATTATTATTATTATTATTATCATTATTATTATTATTATTATTATTCAGATCACTGCTTGGAATTGAACCCGGAATCTTGGGGTTAGTAGCCTGCGCTCTTAACCACTACGCCATATGCCCACAGGCCCAAGACTTGGGGAAATGTCACCTTGCTTGAAAATGAGTGAGAGTTGGTGAGTGGAAAAGCATCAGGCCACAAAAAAAAAATCTGTTCTGATTAATTTTGTAAGGATGGATACAGAAATAATGATGTTTATAATAATTTCATCATCACTTTCCCATACCAGCACACACACAAACTGACACACATTCATGCATATGTCGTACTTGTGTTCAAGAGAATAAAAAAGAGTATTTGTACACACACACACACACACATGTATGTACGTATATGTGTGTGTGTGTATGTATGCATATATATATGTATGTATGTATGCATGTGTGTATGTATTATGCCACATTATTCTGATGCGTTTCTAGTGCAGAAATTTCTTATTTCTGGTTTCTTTCTCTATTTTCACCACTAGACTCAAAGGGTCAACAAAGGGTCATAGGTAGCGCCATTCATCTTCTGATTAAGCCTTAAAAAAACAGAATGAATGTATATCTGGTTTCACAAATAATGAGAAAACATCATTATACGAAGCAGAAGAATTTATCAATTATAACAAATTTCAGGTTCAATTTTTGAATTTTAGTCATGGCAAAGAATGGAAACAGGAGACATCATCAGAGAAGCAGTGAAGTGAAATTTCAGTTTTGAATAAAGGAATATACGGATAAAGGAATCTATGAAAATATGAAAATAAGTATGTGTTGGGGGTGATTATGTGGTTGAATATTTGTATTATTAATGAGTTTCAATGTATTTTTATTCATCTAATAAAATGCATACTGACACAATTATAAATAAAAAATATAATATAGCTGCAGAAGATAAAAAAAACATGCATAAAAGATACTAAAGCTAGCATATACATGCATGGTGTAAGCTAAAGGTGCAGAAATAGTTTTGACAAATTAAATGAATACCATATGCATTCATATGATATCATTTTCCTGAGAGAATTTGCTATTATCATCATAATAAATAAAAAATATAAATTCATAAGATTACAATTTTGGTGTAGATACTGGTTTGGAAATAAATATTTTTCATCTGTAATAAAATCTTATTTCAGACATTTAGATATTTACATATAACATTTTCTGACTCTGCAGCAGTAATATTCAAGCTGGTTTACTGTTGTTCTTCCTACGGTTTATCCCAGCTTTTTTTATTTCTGTTTACAAATATCCAATTTGGTATCCAAGTTGAATACCAACTCTGGTTTTTTTTGTTTTTTTTTTTTTGATTGGACCAATCAGGAGAGAGACTTCGAGAGTGATGGATGCTGTCAGTTTTAGACAAGAGAATTTTTTTTTTTAGGGAAGGCAGGAATGAAGGAAGGAAGGAAGGAAGGAAGGAAGGAAGCGAGGAAGGAAGGGAAGAAAAACGAAAGAAAGGAAAAGAAGGAAGAAAGAAAGAAAGAAAGAAAAGAAGGAAGAGGGAAAGGAAAGAATGAAGGAAAAAGGAAAGAAGGGAGGAAGGAAGGAAGGAAAGGAAGGATGGAAGGAAGGAAGGGAAGAAAGAAAGAAAGGGAAGAAAGAAAGAAAGGAAAGAAAGGAAAGAAGAAAGGAAATAAAGAAAGAAAGAAGAAAAGAGAAAGAAGAAAAGAAAGAAAAGGAAATAAATAAAGAAAAAAGAAAAAGAAAGAGAGTAGACAGAGTGAAGGAAATTATGACATGACTTGTAACTGTATGATACTGTTTGATCCTTTACAAGAAGCCTGAGTGCCAGTATTTCCATTCCAGAATAATTTGTTTCTTTTTTGTAGAATTTCCAACATTTAAGTATCTTTGAAAGCAACAAGACTTGAAGCTATCCATTTTTTTTGTGGCACCGTGGCCAAGATAAGTATTTATTTTTTTTTATTAATGGTGGCCCAAAAGAACCAAAAACTAATCAGGGTGGCTGAATAGGTGCTATGCCTTGCCAGAGGGCAGGCCATAACTATGCAAGACATAGCGGTCACTCATTGGGGTATTTCAAAAGATACCTGCATACTACTAGTATTGCATTATGCCCTTCTCAAAGGTACTGACTCTGCCCTTGTAGTTTGTATGACTTAGCAAAAAATAAAAGCAAAATAAACTGACGAAACAAAATCATGTTCCATCCTAGGTTTATGAATGGGTGATTAGAAGACGTAAAAAGGGAAGTTCAGTGATAAAAACAACAAATAAACCTTCTACCCCGAGAAATATGTATTGAAAATGCAATTTCATTCCTCTGGCATTTATTCTGCCTCTGTTATCTTGTTTGAAATTTGCTACATTGTAATCATGTGTTGTTTTGTAGATACATCTAATGTCTTTATTCCTTTCATTTTATATTCTTTTAACATCGATTTCATTGGCAAAAGCATTTTGATCCTTTCATAAATTCCAACATCAACACATTTTTTTTTTTTTTCATCTCTGAGTTTGTACAATGTATTTATTCTCTGTCACTGATTCCAACTGATTTTCAGGTACTTACATGCCTCAGCAGATGCTGGATTTTGTAATTTATAGTTTATACAGATTCTGTATTTGTTTCCTGACTTTCGGAATATTTTGTAATATTTTTTTAAAAATTGTTCTTATAGTTTCACACACACACACATACAACCAAATGCACTCAAAGACATGCTAACACACAGATAAGCCACAACACATATATGTTTAAAAAGAATTTATATTAAGCTGTCATATTCATTTGAGTGTATATACGTGCAAAATTTAGGATTTATGTAACCGTGAGTATATAGGCATTCTTGGTATATGTGTGAGTGTATGTGTGTGTGTGTGTATGTATATATATATATATACACACAAACACACTTCCCACCACACACACACAGAGGCATAGAATAACAAATGAGAAAAGAGAGTACTGAATATGTGTAAAATTAATTTATTCATAAAAAGTGAATCTTTCCTTCTACAATTACTTGTACTTTACATAATTTTAACGACCCTTTCTTTAGCTACTTTTGTGGAGGCACAAACCCACAAGACCTGAATGAATACTTCATGTATGCCACATTTGAGTTTTACATGAGGCACTCCTTCAGGCTGTGTGGATGTGGGTCTCCACATAGTCTTACAAAATTCCCATTAAGTTCTCAGCAGTTACAAAATTCAAGTGAGATCAGGTATCTCCTCACAGGTTGATAAGATATGCTAGTGGTACCCTGTAAATCTGTTCTACCTGGTCCATAGTTGAGTGGTTAACTAAACAATCCTGAGTCACTTGAGTAGCTTGTTACTCTTGGGAAAGGAATGACGGGACACACAACATGGCTATAAACAAGACTGGCTGAAGGACAGATCAGATCGTTGTGAGCAAATGGCCATCCAGTTGAGGAAGACAATTGTAAACCACCCCAATATTTCTGTCAAAAAAACGCCATGAGAAAGTCAAATTGAAGCAACACCATGGCTTCATATAATGGGAGAACTTGGATTCAACGAGGAAGACTTTTGGTGTAGTGTCATTAATGCACTGTAAAATGCATGTGATACATGACAATGACAATTTACAGAGAGAATCAATGACTGTATTTATATAAATATTTGTTTAAAATCTTAAGATATCAAGTGTTAGAAATTATATATTCACAGAAATAGATATATTAAAAGATAGATGTAGAAAGATGGATAGATTGTTAGACTGGTAGATAGATGATGGATGGACAGAGAGATAGTCAGATAGGCATCCACACAAATACACAATACATATAAGTTGTAAATAAATTTACATGCATATATTCAAATAAGCCATACTGTTTAAATGTTGCTAACATTTTTCATGAGCTTGTAAAGACAGACAAAATTAGTAAAGTTATTCTTTGATCCATTCTACAATAAGGGGAGGGTGACAGAGAGAGAGAGAGAGAGAGAGAGAGAGAGAGAGAGAGGGGGGGAGAGACAAAAAACAAAGTTAGAGAGGGGCAGACACAGGAACAATGGCAAATATATTTTATCCTCAAAGACACTCTCTCAGTACTTTACTGTCACTACTGAATTACTTGTATGCAAATAAGTGAAATCAGTGCCTGTTGTTCATCTCATTTTTCATAAGCTGCTGTTATATTCTCTCTTTCTCCTTCCCTCCTTCTTCCCCCACTTCTCTATGTGTCAGAATAACTGGAAATTTCTCACAAACTTGTATTGACAGATGAAACTAGCCAAGTTATTTTCAATTTCATTCTGCAGAAGGAGTCATGTGGTTTTAATATCGGGTTCTATTTGTGAAGTTATAATTTTTGAGCATGTCATTTATTTATCATTTAACTGTTGTTAAATAATAATGGTACTGTAGTTAAGAAATTTACTTCCCATTTTCAGACAAGTGTCTTCTACAACAGTCTCAAAATGCGTTATCATATGTATATGCATGTGTGTGAAGGTGTGTATTCACACAACACCTGTATGCACATATATATTTATATACACATATATACATATATATATATATATATATATATATATATATATACATACATTAAGTCCTTGGTACAGTATCATATATTTGAAAAAATGTATAGTAATGACTTTACTGATAATTTTTTCCACTTTAATAATTAAATGTTCAAACACCTAAAAACTTATGAACATCTAATTACGACAGTGGAAAAATTATCATAAAAGCCATTTCTATTCATTTTTTCAAATACACACATACACACACATATGCTTATGCATATGTGTGTGTGTGTGTGTGTGTGTGTGTGTGTGACTAAACACTGACATGAATATTGCAGTTAAGTAAAATAATTACTCTGTACTGTTAGGTAGATTGAAATAACATGTATTCAAATGTGAGTCTCCTGGATTCGCTACTCAGCACTTCCCATTCTCAGTTCTCAGGTAGCTAAATATCTATATTTTTAAAAGTTATTTTAAATATACAGCAGGTTTTTGGGGATTAGCTGACATTAAAGACAACCTGGGCAGGCTGCTGTCTTGGTTTCAAATGTACTAATGACTTACAGAATGGCAGAGAAGCAAGACAAGAGAAAATATGAACTTAGAGAAGGCAATGAAAAGCAAACAACAGTTAAATATTAGAGTAAGACAGAAAAGCTTAGAAGTATGAGTGTTAAAAGAAGAGTTAGATAGATACATTTCACTTTTCTGTGCACATACATGTACAGACAACAAACACTTTTCTCATTCTCTCCTTCATATCATCTGAGAAATCTTATATGCTCTCTCTATTGTTCTCTCTCTCATAACCTCAAGTCATCTCACACTTCTCACATTAATGCATACTTTCTCTCATATCTCACACCATCTGACAGATATATACACGCACACTCATTCTCTCTTCTTTTCACACTCTCACAAATACAGACACTCACACATGCACATGCACGCGTACTTTCACTTTCACTCTCTTCCTGCCTATCTTCCCCTATACACCATTTCACACCTTGAGTGACATTCTGGGGGATCCATACGTGCCACTTTCTTTTCTTCACACACAATTACATGTCATATCCCCTCCCATCTCTTAGTCCAGAATTTATAAGTTTTCTACTCCCTCTTCTCATTTATTTCTGAAACACATCTTCAATACAATTTCTTTCACAAACAATTGCAGCAACAATGGCTTACATATTCTTTAATATTTCAATCAATCAGAGAAAAATATTGTTATTCACCAAAGGATTCTCCTTCATTTTGATGAGGAATGGGAGGAGGGGCAAAGGAGGGGGTCACTGAAGTTTAATCACTATTAATAACAATAAAAATAGTTTTCTTGATGAAACTAGGAATAATTTAAAATAAATTATTCCTATAAGATATATTTGAATGTTTTTATTTCTATGTACGAAATTTGTTGGTTGTGTGATCTAACTCTTGGACAAACTTGTGAAAGAGGATATCTATGATATTGCTAAATTTGGGGTTGTTCATTCCTTCTTTTTCTTTTCGCCAAAAAAAAAACACACATATTATATACATGTTCTTCACTTCACCCTTATTATTATTATTATTATTATTATTATTTTGGAGTTCTTTGTCTGAAATCTTTTGCCACACATCTATGATCAATAATTTTTGCATGCACCAGAGTTACTATTGTTTAACCCAAGACAGCTCTGAGAAAAAGCATACCTGTGATCAACAGACCATCATGTCAGCTTTTTCAGAGAATATATCTAGGGCTGCCTTATCTGTTGTTGTCATTGCTGGTGGTGGTAGCAACTGGCAGTGGTAGGGATTGATGGATGTTGTAGTTGTTGTTCTTATTGTTGGTGGTGGTGGTAGCAGTGAAAATGTTATGTTGTTATGTTGATATTTTCAACTCTGCGATGGCACATGGTGTTAGTGGTTAGGTTATTCAGCTTATGATTGGGAGTTCGATTTCTGGCTGCATGTTGTGTCCTTGAGCAAGACACTTTATTTCACATCGTCCCAGCCCAGTCGACTGGCAAAAATGAGTTGTGCCTCTATTTCAAAAGAGGTCAGCCTTGTCACATTCTGTGTCACACTGAATCTCCCTGAGAACTACATTAAGGATATGTATGTCTGTGGAATATTCAACCACCTGCATGTTAATTTCACAAGCATGCTGTTCCATTGATTGGATCAACTGGAACATTAGTCATCATAACAAACAGTGTGCCAGTTTAGAGACTTTAACTCCAGAACAACCCCAAAGGAGCAGACACCAATCAAAAGTATTCCATCCATGACAATCCAGTCCTTTTAATACTAGACATTCAAGACTGTGTTATCAAATATACCCTTCCTTTTTATAAGAATAAAAAGGATTTGAGAGAGATTTAGCATCTATTTTTAATAGGTTGAGTGCCTGCATTTAGAGACTCCGTTATTCTCTCATTTCCACATACACACATATAGATATTTATCTTTGTATATGTGTATGTTTCCTGAAGATCTGTGGTCTAAATGCATTTGGAAAACCTAATAGAGGGCTTCAAACAACCATAATATTGAAATGCATGTAGGAACTACAAGATAAACCAATGCTTATCATTAATTCTTATATATATATATATATATATATATATATATATATATATATACACACACACATACTTTTATATACATATATACAAGTATATATATATATATATATATATATATATATACACACATACTTTTATATACATATATACAAGTATATATATATATATATATATATATATATATATATATATATATACACACATACTTTTATATACATATATACAAGTATATATATATATATATATATAAGTATATATATATCTATATATCTATCTATATATATGTATATACATACATGCATATAAGTACATATATATGTATATATATATAGATACATATGCTCATACATGCATATATGTGTATATATATATGCATAGATGCATATATATATATATATATATAGGCATATACGCATATACACACACACAAACACTCACTCACACACACACACGCACACATGTAAGTATACACATATGCATTTTCACACACAACTGTGTGTGTCTATATACATGCAAAGTACATTTACAACTGAACAAGAATCAATTCTGTTTGTCTTACATGGTTTGACTTTACAGAGGAAATTATTTAAAATTACTCCCCATTTCCCCGTGAAAATAACCATTTAGAAGTATACAAGTGTGTAATCAAAGTGTATACATGTTTGCATATCTATATCATTGTTTCAAATTGAACAAGATTTCTACACTGCCTCCCCTCCTGTCTTTGGTTAGTTAGTTTTAGCTCTTTGACTATTTTTACAGTTTCTAAATTCTAAGAACCACGATTTCCCCTTTAATTTTCTGTTCTACATTTTCGTCTATAGTTTGCTTCCATGCAAAATTCTAACATTTGTTGTTTTTTTTTTTTTTTAATTTTTTTTTTTTTAAATTTCTCTTCTTTTATCTATTTACTTACAAGCGGAAACGAAAGTTGTAAAGCTTTTTGAGTTTTGCCTACGCAAGGGGGGTGGTCCGGTGTGGGGCTGGAAGTGGAGATGAAAGTATACCTATTGTATTCTAAATTTAATTCCCTGCTGTCCATTGTAAGAGAAACAGAAGGAAAGAAAAAAAAAGGGAAAGAAAGAAAAGAAGACAATATAAAAAATTACACATACATACAAGTATACATACAAATATATACACGCACACATATACCTCAATGCAGATACATATACATTACCTTGAAATACTGTAGGTAGCTTTTAGCAACAATAGGATGACTGACACTAGCAGTTTCAAGGAACTGAAGCCATCTTCAAAGCCAGAGACAATGCAAAATCGTTCACTTACCTAGAAATAAAAATACAAAGAATATATATATATATATTAAATATATATAGAAGGAAACACAAAGAGAAAGAGAGAGAAAGTCTGTGAGTGAGATAGAGAGACGGAGAATAAAACATAGATGTATTCTTTTTATATATTCTTAAAGAGATTATAAAATTATGGTCAAATACCAACAACACTAATTGCTTCTAATTTAAGCACATGGACAGCAATTATTGAGGCAAGTTGGGTAGGGGGTAGTTGATTTCATTGACCTCAGTACTTGACTGGTACTTTATTTTATGAATCTCAGAAAGATAAGAGACGAAGATGACCTTAGCAACAATTGCATGGGTTGAACAGGTCAGACTACAGCAAGGCATGTTTCGTATGCTTTAAAAATTCTGCCTGCTCAGCAACACTCTTCGCAACATCGGTAACTGAAAGTTACTCTCATCTACTTTAATCATATTCTATCAAATACAATATTTGTTTATTCACATTGGTTCAAATCAATCATGCATCATCATCATCATCATCGTCGTTTAACAACTCCTTTCTATGCTGGCATGGGTAGGACGGTTTGACTGGGGTCTGGCAAGCCTGGAGGCTGCACCAGGCTCCAATCTGATCTGGCAAGGTTTCTGTAGCTGGATGCCTTTCCTAATGCCAACCACTCCGAGAGTGTAGTGGGTGCTTTTTACACGTCACCAGCATAGGGGTCAGTCAGGTGACACTGGCATCGACAACTCTCAAATGCTGCTTTTTATGTGACACTGGCATGGGAGGAAGTCCGGCATCAACCACGACAGTAATATTGACAATGTAGCATATGAATTTCAATGATGAGATTCTATACTTTTATAATGACATTATATTATTCCTTGTAAGCCTGGTACTTATTCTATTGGTCCATTTTGCCAAACTGCTAGGTTATGGCCACATAAACACATCTGCATTGGTTGACAGGTGATATCGAAGGGGGGGGGGCAAACACAGACACACACACACACATATATATATAGGACAGGCTTCTTTCTATTTCTGTCTATCAAATCCACTCACAAGGCTTTGGTTGGCCCAAGGCTATAGTGTAAGATGCTTGCCCAAGATGCCACACAGTGGGACTGAACCCAAAACCATGTGGTTGGGAAGCAAGCTTCTTACTGCAGATTTCCAATGCTAAAAGCATAGAAATCATCCCTCATCTCTCACAATACATGTAAACATTAGAAAAAAAATTACCAAAAAATAAACAGAAAAATATTTAGATAAATAAAATAATTTCTTGTTTTCTTGGTTTTACTCAATTGTGAAAAGAATATTTTGTAGAAAATTTCAATTTGCTACCGTAATTTTTAAAATTTTGTTGTTTTCAGTTTATTCCAATTCATATGAAAGACAAATAAATATTAAATGCTCTAATAAATATATAACTAA
>NC_142945.1:43913775-43961275 GCF_046866305.1 Octopus bimaculoides | reverse complement strand
TATACATGAATAGGTTGTATACACATAATCATGTGTGCACATTGTATACATACATACTGGATAACTACTTTCCACGTAATGACAGAAATATTCAACATTATTTCCAAGCTAAAGACTAAAACAATTTCTTCACCTGTAATCAAAACAGATTTCAGCAAAAATACAAATGGTTAAATACACACTTTAGTTTAACAATAACCTATATATTTTATTTTCCTTCTGTCTAAATAATAATTATGAAATGAAAACTTCACAAGTTAATATTCCCTTACATGAAAACAAGAAAGAAATCGTTCTAACTACTTATTAAATACTTAAAGCAATTTAATATTTACAATTAATAATATATTTTATAAGAGTTATTGCACCTTTCAGTTCGATTGCTTCGTAATCATATTCTGTCCATTGTATGTAATCATCTTTGTGTATAGCATTGTATAATATTTGCGTATGTATATGTGTGAATGCAAGATGGGGTGGTTTTGTTCTGTGATTTTACATTATAACACAGGTGTGTATGTGACAGTATTAATGCTAAGCGACTATGTAACACACGAATTCATGTATATGCGAGTGAGCCTCTGTATATGTGTGTGTGCATGCGTGCATGTATTTTCTCTCTCCAGAACTCCAAGCAATAGTACGCAATCACTAATGCTACATTTTTTCGCTTCGTTACATAAATGCTATTTTTTTCTTAGCTCTTTGATCTTCCCTGCATTTAATAAACTAACACTAATTTCAGGTAAATATGAATGTTTCCCCAGTCTGTGGATATATGTGCAAGCTTATGAATGTGCGTGTGTGTGTGTGTTTCTCTCTGTGTGTATGTGTGTTCACGTGTGTCTTTATTGCAAGGTTTATGCTATATGTGCATGTATTGTTTTATTCTTTCATTCGCGTCAGTCATTTTGACTGCGGCCATGCTGGAGCACCACCTTTAGTCGAGCAGATCGACCCCAGGACTTATTCTTTGTAAGCCTAGTACTTATTCTTGAGCTGAGTTGGGGTGCCAGATTCCCTTTTTCGAAAATATAAGGACACACATCGTGTCATATAGCCAGCTGGAGACGATATCTCGTGGGGCTAAATTACAGCAGCATTAGTCCTAAATCAGGACTATCCATGTTATGTTGGCAAATAATCTTTACTACAGTGGTTCTTCATAGTTTTTATCTTCTAAATCTACTCAGAAGGCTTTGTGTAAACTGGGGCTATATAGAAGATCCTGACCCCTGACCTCTGAAGTGGTTGGTGATAAGAAGGGCATCCAGCTATAAAAGCCATGCCAAAATAGACACTGTTTCCTGGAGTAGTCTTCTGTCTGGTTGGCTCCTGTCAAACTGTCCAACCAATGCCAGCATGGAAGACGGACATTAAATGATGATGACAACGACGATGATGATGATATATATGATGGGCTTCTTTCAATTTCCTTCTATCAAATCCAATCACAAGGTTTTGGTCAGCCCAAGGCTATAATAGAAGACACTTGCCTGAGATGCCATGCAATGGTACTGAACCACAAACCATGTGGTAGCAAATTTCCTAAGCACAGACTTATATCTATATGTATATATATGTGTGTATGTGCATGTGTAAGTGTCTGTGTGTTTGTGTGTTCTCAATAGTTTTTTGAAGACTTATTGTATATCATTGGTTCTATAATTAAAAGTAATAAAATCAGAAATTTTTTTTTAGCAATTCTTCAAAATATCTCCATATCCAATAGGATTTATTATTGAATTTCAGTAGTCAAATTAATAAGATTGCTGCAGAGGTTTTTCTACCCTTCTCTTATCTCAGGAAAATAGCAAGTATTCATGAATTCTTGGTCTCTGCCATATTGTCAGATCCTTAATAATGTAATTATCACCAGACGAGCTAAATGCAAATCCACTTCTCTTCTTTTCTAGTTTTGTTTGTTCAGAAGTGAAGTGTAGTCACTTCTCTGAATTACTAGTAAAGACTTATTATAGCCTAAGAACATGTCCATCTTATATCTAGTATTATTAAAGATGTACAATTGTCGCAATATATTGAATAGATGAAGTTGTTATGTAAAAGCCCTCTTCTAATCAACAGTTATTGAAGAAAATATCATTCACAAGAATTTTCGTAATAACTTTGAAATGACTTTGTGTCATAACTCTTGCTGTAATTTCTCAATGATGGCTTTTGTATGAAACTAATAAGATTCTAACCTTTACACTGGGTGCAATACCCTTTCTTTCTATATGCCGTAGATTCTGTAGATACAGTGCTTCTACTGCTGCTACTGCCACTACTACTACTACTACTACTACTACTACTACTACTACTACTACTACTACTACTACCGCTGCTGCTGCTGCTACAACTCCTACTATTTCTTCTTCGTCTCCTTTTCTGCTTTCCTTCACTCCTCTCCCTTCCTCTTCCTCTTTCCTTCTTCTTCCTCCTCTTCCTTCTTTTTTTTCGTTTTCTTCTTTTTCTTCTATATTATTATTGTTATTATTATCATTATTATTATTAAAGTGGCGAGCTGGCAGAATCGTTAGCACACCAGGCGAAATGCTTAGCGGAATTTCGTCTGCTGTTACATTCTGAGTTCAAGTTCCGCCGAGGTCGACTTTGCCTTTCATTTGAAGGATTATACGATTGAACCAGTTTCCCTGAGACCACATTCTGTCATCTTAAAAGACAGACAGTGCAATGTAGTCATAATTATTCTCTTATTCTCTTATTCTCTTGTCTCAGTCATTTGACTGTGGCCATGCTGGATCTCCACCTTTAGTCAAACAAATCGACCCTAGGACTTATTCTTTGTAAACCTAGTATTTATTCTATTGTTCTCTTTTGTCGAACTGCTAAGTTACAGGGATGTAAACACACAAGCATGTATCAGTTGTCAAGTGATGGTGGGGAAACAAACACACACACACGAATATACACAGATGCACACACACACACACACACACACATATACATATATATACGATGGGATTCTTTCAGTTTTCATCTACCAAATCCACTCACAAGGCTTTGATCAGCCCGAGGCTATAGTAGAAGACATTTGCCCAAGGTGTCACGCAGTGGGACTGAACCCGCAACTATGTGGGTGGTAACCAAGCTTCTTACCACACAGCTGATCACAAATAGAACACTTATGCTAAAGATCTGTTCAATCATGCCAGATCTGGAACTAAACAAACCAAAGATGGGTCATATGTACTTCGTGCTGGCATATTTTGAAGCTAATATTTTCTGTTTCTCATCTCCGTTATCATTCATTGATATATTCATATCAAGCCCCAAACTTATGTTTCTTATCAGATGCATCATCCTATCTCATTTTACTTCTTTTTATCTTCAGTATTTTTAATCTGTTGCATCTGGAACGTATCGTTTTAGCTGATTGTCTCAGCATTTTCTTCCTTTCTCCATAGTTTGTGTTTGTGTTAGCTATTATTTTCATTAATCATCTATATACATTGCCATATCCGTATACTATTTCTATTGAAAACTTACTGTGAAATCTGATAATATATGAGCAAGAATGAAGGAGCTACTACGTGGTCACTTATGCTGCTAGATATAGCTGCAAATCTTCCTCGTGATTTGCCTTGAAAAACAAAATAAGAAGAAAACAACATTTTGTATAATGAAGTCTTGAATACACACAAAACCTGAAAAATGATAATGGACCTGTTGGAACAAGATTGATCTGGGTCTAAGCAACAACAGCAATGAGGAAGCCTCTGAAGAGGTGACTTATCTGCTAGAAATAGTAGCCATATGCATAATGACAGATACAGAAATTTAAACGTTAAGAAACACTTATGCAGTCTTATGTGTATAAACTCACCGAACACATATGGCTGTGTGGTAAGAAATCAGCTCCCCAACTACATGGTTCCATGTTCAGTCCCACTGTGTGATACCTCAGGCAAGTGTCTTCTACTGTGGTATCAGACCAATCAAAGCCTTGTGAGTGAAATTGGGAGCTGGAAACTGAAAGAAGTCTGTCATATATGTATGTATGTATGTATGTATGTATGTGTGTGTGTGTGTGTGTGTTTATCGACCCCGAAAGAATGAAAAGCAAAGTCGAACTTAGCAGAACTTGAACTCAGAACATAAAGATGGATGAAATGTCCCTTAGCATTTTGCTCTGTGTGCTAACGACTCTGCCAGGTTGCCACCCTAATAATAATAATAATAATAATGATGATAATAATAATGATAATAATAATGATAATAATAACAAGAGCAGTCAGAGAGCACAAGCCTTTGCCAAGGCGACACCAACGTCCTGTCAATGATTAGCCAGAGATGATTTTTAAAATCTGAAATAAACTTGACTGATCTCACAAATGAGAATACAAAAAATGAACCCAACCGCTCTCAAAAATTAAGTAAAAATATCAGAAAAATAATCCAGAATCATTGTCTGGTACTGGATCGATCCCAAAATCTAATCAGTTTGTGCCAGTCACGAGGCCGAACATCCCTGAAAGTTTCATCTGAATCTATACAACGGTTTTTGAGATATCTAGTCTACGGTCAGACAAACATGACTGATAACGAGTACCAGTCAAGTACTGGGGTCGATGTAATCAACTTCTCTTGCCCTAAAAAATTACTGCCACTTTACCAAAATTTGACATTATTATTATTGTTTTTGTTAATGCTGTGAGCTGGCAGAATCGTTACCATGTTCGACAAAATGCTAAATCCAAATTCCACTAAGGTCAACTTTGGCTTTCATCATTTCCAGATTAATGAAATTAATAGTAGTAGTAGTAGTAGTAGTAGTGGTGGTGGTAGTAGTAGTTATAGTAACATGTTAGTGGACAGCAGAATTGGTAAACCAATGGATTAAATGCCTCGTTGGTATTTAGCTAAATTTCTTTATGGTAAAATAATTAACTGACAAATACAGGAGAGAGATTAAATTAATTGCATGACCACAAAAATTGGGAAGCCTAGCAGAAAGCACTGATAATGCAGCTGACTAAATATCTAATTGTATTTATTTTATTTAAAAAAATTTTTTTTTTTACTATGTTGTAAGTTCAATTTTTGCTGGGAGCAATTTATTTTTTCATGTCTTGGTAGCTAAATCAATAAAACATCAACCACCAATACTTGAGATGTGTAAGGGTCAATTAAAAAGCCTATAGTCTTCCTTTAAAAAATTTTTTGATTTTTAAACCAATGCACAAAACAATCAATATTGTTTTTATTGGTTAAGAATTGACAGAAACGATAAGGCATCAATAAAGAAAGAAAAAAAGAAGAAAATTAACACTTTTTGATATTTAGTTAAATGATTTTGTTCTGACTTCAAATCCTACCGGGGTCAACATTGCCCTCAAGAGTCAATAAAATAAAGTACCATTTAAGTACAGGGGTCTATGGTGTCAAGTTACCCCTTCCCCTCCAAACGGTTAGCCTTGTGCCTAAACTGGAAACGATTATTGTTATTATTATTAATATTATCATTATTATTATTATTATTGAGGTGGTGAGCTGGCAGAATCATTAGCATTCCAAGTAAAATGCTTAGCAGCATTTCGTCTGTCGCTATGTTCTGAGTTCAAATTCCGCCGAGGTCAACTTTGCCTTTCATCCTTTCAGGGTCAATTAAATAAGTACCAGTTATGCACTGGGGTCAATGGATTAAGTCAATTACATCGACCCCAGTGCATAACTGGTACTTAATTTATCGACCCCATAAGGATGAAAGGCAAAGTCGACCTTGATGGAATTTGAACTCAGAACCTGAAAACAGACGAAATACCGCGAAACATTTCGCCTGGCGTGCTAATGCTTCTGCCAGCTCGCCTATAAACAATATTTTTTTTTCTGTTTACTTTGTATCTTAGTGACTAGAAATTCCAGGAATCCCAGGTGTGTAACATTACATTTATATTACCTTACATATACTTCCATGGGGTCAAGTGGCAATTTAATCCAGTCACAGCTCATTATAGCTACGAACGAAGTTTCGTTCTTGTATCCTTGTTGTTCATGTTGTTGTTATTGTCTTCATTACCGTCATTGTTGTTGATTTTTCCTAATGAATCAGATGGAGACGACACAGATTTTTTTACTCTTTGACGTTGCTATTCATTGTCATAGTTACTACGGTGGAGTTACTTGTATGACAGCAGCTTTAGCTATTCATCATATTGCCTTTCTCTCTCAATTTTTTCATATACACACTCTTTCACTTTCTGCATTACATTGCATTTCTGAGAAGTAAATATTATTATTTCTTCTCAAACGTCCATTTAACTTTTTCTTGTTTATTTCCAAGTAATACAATTTTGCATGACAACCCCACACCCCTCACTCCTCTTGAAAGAGAACAGCAAAACAGAAAATTCACTAAAATGAAGTCGGTTTCTGCATCTATATATTCTTTATTTTTTTACATGTTTCATTCATTTGACTGTGGCCATGCTGGAGCACTGCCTTAAAGGATTTTAGTCAAAGAAATTGACCCCAGAACTTATTATTTCTAAACCTAGTACTTATTCCATTGTTATCTTTTGCTGGACTGCTAAGTTACAAGGACATGAACACGCCAACATTGGTCTTCAAGCAATAGTGGGGAGGGACAAACACAGACACACATGAATACATACATACACACACACATACACACACACGCACATATGTATGATGGGCTTCTTTCAGTTTCTGTCTACCATAAGACTTTGGTCAGCCCAGGTTTCTTCAATATAGAGGACAACAATTTTAAACACATCTTAATTATGTGAAAACTTTGAAGGTTTTACAGAGCCAAGATCAATCATACCTTTCCTGCTGTTGTCAATAACAATAATGATCATTTCTAATATAGGTAGGCACAAGGCCTGAAATTTTGGGGGCAGCGGATAGTTGATTGCATCGATGCTAGAGGTTGGTGGTACTTATTTTGTTTGATCCAGAAAGGGTGAATGGCAAAGTCGACATTGGTAACATTTGGATTCAGAAGGTAAAGATGGAGAAAATGCTGCTATGCATTTTGTCCAGCATGTTAATATTTCTACCAGCTTGCTGCCTTAAATAATAATAATAATAATAATAATAATAATAATAATAATAATAATAATAATAATAATAATGATGATGATGATGATGATGATGATAATGATGATTTCAAATTTTTGCCACAAGGGCAACTTGAGGGGAGGGGACTAGTCAATTACATCGACCCGAGTGTCTCACTGGTACTTAGGTTATCGACCCCGAAAGGGATGAAAAGCAAAGTCAACCTTGGAAGAATTTAAGCTCAGAATGTGAAGACAGGTGAAATGCCTCTAAGCATTCTGCTTGGAATGCTAACAATTCTGTCAGCTCATCACCTTAAACGATGATGATGATGATGATGATTTATTTTCTACTGGGGTCTCAGATTAGGAGGACATTGCAAAGACAGTTTACAATTTGTGTGGGGGTTTACATCAAAAAAAAAAAAAAAAGAGAGAAAGAAATAAGATAAACGTATACACAGTATACACAGAAAGTGAATGCATCTATTATGCAGTCATCGTCACACAAGAATCAATGGGCTAATCAAAGAATCTCACTAATCCAGGATCATTTTATCCATAATAATTTATAACATAGGCTGAAAACCACAGATTCTGAGGTAGAATATTGCTAATTACATAGACCAATCACTTGACTTGTAGTTTATTTTATGGAGCCCATGGGGATAAAATGCAAAGCTGGCACTAGTAGAATTCGAACTCACAAAGTAAAGTGATTTAAAGCAAATTCAGTGAAGCATTTAATCTGCTAATTCTACCATCTAATTCTATCATCCATTCTCTTCATAATAACATTTATATTAATGCTGTTATTTTTGCTACATTTGTAATATTCTTATTGTAAATAAGTTGAGAATAAAGAACAAATACAATAGTTAAAATTAATAAATAAAAAATCGATGCCCAAAATTCTTTATGGCACCAGTTTTAGGGATTCAGGACAAAATATCGATTGCTAATGTAGATATTGAACTAATTCTGTCTAGCTATTCTGTTACGATTCCATGATTCCTCTTGCCACAAATTTCAGTCAAGGAATAACATGGAAATTATATTTTTCTTGCATTCTATACCTGTCTGCAGAGAGCGATGGAGGAACCAGGAACAGTTGGTTGTATAAAAAAAAAAAAAATTAAAAAAAAAAAAAAACAGTGGTTGGAGAAGCCTTCTAAACTGAATATTTAACAGCACCAAAGTGAAGATGAAATAAATGAAAATAGAAAACAGGTGACTGCAAACACAATTGTAAAATCTGAAATTGTTGTTACCCATTGATGTGTAAATGTGTGCAAATGATGTCTGTATTTTTATGATTTATTTTGTATATTCCATCTCTCTGCATTGACTAAGATAAAGTGTGAAAGTAGACAGGTCTTCTGTAATATCTATGGGGTGGTGGGAATAGGTGGAAGAACTCGATAACATAGTCTCTTTCAACAGCAGCACCTAAAATACAGACATCGCGCATCTCAAATGAAACAACACACGGAACACTGCGCCATCCCCTTCTAATCATGAAAATGTTGGCAGATAGGAATCTAGCTAAGAATGCATTACACAAGCTCGTGGCAATAAATATTTCATGTCAGTGAATGACCAAATTTAGTGAAGCATTGATTACATTCACTGAATCTTTCAGAAAATAAAAACAGTGTGCATATTATTTACAACACTATAAGATGCACAATAAAAATTATATAAATAAATTATAGGTTTATATGCACTCAGTAATTCAATGCATACATGTTGTTTAACTGTATAATTATTGATTATATTTACAAGCCCAAAGCCAATACTCATAAGATAGGTGTATGAATGGAATCAAGCTCATTGTGTTATTGCCATTAACTTTGTCAGTCTGTAAACATGGATCTGTGGGTTGCACCAAGTTGTTTGCTCAACTACTTAGATTCCATAAGTCAGCTTGATGGAGGGGGGGGGGGGGTGATCTGGGGCTACACAACAATTATAATTACCCCTGTTTGCTGTATATTCAGTTCACAAGGAGACAAAATGAAATGTGGAGCTATTTCTTTTAAATATATATTTAGCTCTGTAGAATTTAACCAGACCATATCCAGACAAAATTTTCCAATTGCTTTATGTTCAAATTGGCCAGATCTAGTGTCTTACATTAAACCTACAATATTATTGTAAAAATTAACAGTTACCCCATCAAAATCTCGAGGCTACGAGATAGAGTAGGGCAGGGGGAACCAGAGACCTAATGATGTGGGGGCACATCAATAACAACGAATACAGATATTACAGAGGAAGAGAGAAATATGAAAAATTTTATGTGCAACAGTTAGTTGTTAACATCAACCATCACGTTTAGCCTGTGGTCAAAAATATGTTGTGGATATAACAGCAAAGCAGACCATGAAGTTGACAGAAAACTGGCCTAGATTTGAATATTTTTTGATTGATTTGGTACCTACTAATGAGACACTGGTTGAGGGAAGGAAAAGCAGACTATGATGTTCTCACAATGGACCTAATGAAATATTAGTAGCAAATTTGACCTTATGATCCACAACTATGTAGTCAAAAATAATTTATCTTCGCTTTAACCTTTTGTCCATATTATTACCCAAGCATTTCCAGACATGGTCTCAGCATAATATATGATTGATAATCTTGTCATCTCTCTATCATTTAGCTGCAGAATCTATGTCTATAATATATATATATAAAAATAAGAGGAATGACCAGCAAAAGTGGTCTCCTATATGCTAGAAATAGATGCCGAATCATCTAACCACGAAAAAAATATATGTTCTCAGTAAAAATTTAGCGATGAACATATATTTTTTTCGTGGTTAGATGATTCGGCATCTATTTCTAGCATATAGGAGACCACTTTTGCTGGTCATTCCTCTTATTTTTGTGTGTAATATAATTTTAATCTTCGGATGTTTTTAATATGCTAGACCACTGGTTCTAATTGACTAATATCAATTTCTACCCTCATAAATAAATCATATATATATATATATATATATATATGTATATATATATATATATATATATATATATATATATATATATATATATATATATATATATATATATATAGAGAGAGAGAGAGAGAGAGAGAGAGAGAGAGAGACATGTGTGTATTTTTCCTTGTTAACAATTAACACAGAAAAGATATTCTGTTAAAATGTCTTATTGACAAGTTTCATTTCTTCATTTCCTTGAAGAGAAGATTGTTTTGTTTTACACCATTTTATTCCTTTGGAATAATACCAGTGATATCTTCGAAACATGTGTCAGAAGTAAAAGAATTTGAATAACACCTGCATTTAACTACATTTATATATATATATATGTATATATATATATATATATATATATATATATATATATATATATATATATATATATTGTTGTACTTGGGGATGGTCATATTGCCAGTTTAGCCAATAAAAACACACGCACTGTATATTTGGTGTTAATTTTTTTTTTTTTTTTTTTTTCAGCTTTATATTACATTAATCTTAATCTTAATCTTATTTCGGCCAGAGTTCTTTCGTCACACTTCTGTGACCTCATCAGTGGTCCTTTGTTTCCTTCTTTCTTATGTGTGTCTCACCTTGCTAACTATCAGCCATTTTGTACAACATCTGTTTCAACACACGATTTCACATAAAAAATCTTGCAAAACAAATATATATATATATATAGATATGTAAATAGAAGTTGACCTCGGTGGAACTTGAACTCAGGACATAAAGACGGAAGTAAAGCTGCTAAGTATTTTCTCTGGCATGCTATCAATTCTCCCCACTCACTGCACCTTATTTATATAAAAATATTAACCCAATAAAATATCTATATAAATATAAGCATACATATATGTGTGTGTGTATATATATATATATATATACTCATATATATATATATGTACATGTGCATATATAAATATACACACACACACATATATATGTATATATATATGTATGTGTGTGTATATATTTATTGATATACGTACACAAATATATATGTATATATAGATATACACACATATAGATGTATACACACACTTATACACACACACACACACATGTATATGCATACATATGAGAAAGAAGAGACGTTATCAAGTTGAAGATATCTTCGTATTAATTAATTGCACATTTTAGAAACTATATACATAATGCATATGAATATCTTGTGAGGGTGAAAGCGAAAAAAAAAACCATAACCAAGAGATATATGTGTTTTGTGCATGTGCATACACACCCGTATGTGCAACTCTCACATGCACATGTTATACATACACACATATGCAGAAAATATGTTTGGATTATGGGAAAACTTACTGTGATACATAAACATATGCATACAAGACACCTTCACACATGAACATCCACGTGCATACACGTATGCAGTGGAATGCATAATTTTTTTGCATCACATACACAAACACATGTACAGGGGTGGACAAACATATTCAGTGTGTTTGATTTACAGATGTATGTAAAAACAGAAGGAAAATGCGTATATGACAAAAAATACGTATCTAAGCGACATGTCTTTCTATACACATGTACTTGGGTATATATGGGTGAGCTTACAAAACATTTGCAGACAGGTAGGCACATGTACACATGCATATACCTTATGCTTATATACATACATTGTATGTGTGTGTGCATGTATATATATATATATATATATATATATATCTACACAAACACATATAAACATGTATATATATATATATATAGAGAGAGAGAGAGAGAGAGAGATTCATATATAAATACATGTGTATATACATATACATACCTATATATATATATACACACACACACACACACACACATATCTATATGTATATATACACACATACTTATTCAGCATGTTTGATTTATAGTTTTGTATTTGAAAAAAAAAACCATGAAAGTACTCACTATGATTTGTGAGTGAAGTATTTAAAAGTATATATAAGCCCTCACTTATACACAAGACATACATGCACACACACACACACACACATTTTATCATCATCATCATTATATATATATATATATATGTGCCCGCACACACACACACACACACACACACACAAACATTCACATATGTAGAATCATACATAAGCATTTATCAATTCAAATATACATATAGATATTTTTAAAACTCGTATGTATGCATTTCTAACTACTTTCATACACATATTCATGCACATATTTAAACCAAAACAGATACATATATATGTACATATATATATATATATATATATATATATATATATATATATATATATACACATACCCACACTATGTGTTACAGTAACTAATTTCATCATATTTCTCATTGATTATGATTTTTTTTTCTGAAATTTTTCTGCCATTACTAAAAAAATATTTCTATTCTGTTTGAAGGAAATGACAGACTCTACTAGGTACATCAGCTAACATTAATCTTTTTACTTCGTGTCAGAAATCTACTTTTACGACTAAAATATTTCCTGTATTGATTTAACCTTTCTATTATCATTATCATTATTATTATTATTATTATTATTATTATTACTAAAGGTGTCAAGTTAGCAGATTTTTAGCACAGTGGGAAAAATGCTTAGCGGAATTTTGTCTGTCACTGCGTTCTGAGTTCAAATTCTGCCAAGGTCGACTTTGCCTTTCATCCTTTCGGGGTTAATAAAATAAGAACACTGGGGTCCATGTAATCAACTCACCCCTCACCCAAAATTGCTGCCCATGTGGAAAAATTTGAAGCCATTATCATCATCATTATTATTATTATTATTATTATTATTATTATTATTATTATTATTATTATTATTATTATTATTATTATTATTATTATTATTATCATGATAACTATTAAGGCAGCAAGCTGGCAGAATTATTAGAACATTGGGCAAAATGATTAACAGTATTTCGTCTGTCGCTATGTTCTGAGTTCAAATTCCACTGAGGTCGACTTTGCCTTTCATCCTTTTGGGGGTCAATAAAATAAGTACCAGTCGATGTAATTGATTTAATGCTCTGCCCCAAGTTTGCCCGTGTAGCAAAAATTTGAAATAATAAAAATAATAATAATAATTATTATTATCATTAAGTTGGTGAGCTGGCAGAATTGTTAGTACACCAGTTAAAATGCTTAATGATATTTCATTTGTCACCACGTTCTAAGTTCAAATTCTGCCAAGGTCAACTTTGCCTTTCATCCTTTTGGAGTTGATGTAAATGACTCATCCTTTCCCCAAAATCGCTGCTCTTGAAGGAAAATTTGAAACCTTAGTGGAGTTCAGATTCTACCAGGTTTCACTTTGCCTTTCATCCTTTCAGGGTCAATGAAATGAGTACCAGTTACGGACTGGGGTTGATGTAGTCGACTA
The DNA here is from genome assembly GCF_046866305.1 of Octopus bimaculoides. Lineage (NCBI taxonomy): Eukaryota > Metazoa > Mollusca > Cephalopoda > Octopoda > Octopodidae > Octopus > Octopus bimaculoides. The sequence continues at coordinate 43,947,859 of NC_142945.1, read as the reverse complement.
GTCTTCTCCCCAAAAATTTCAGAAGGGGTCATTATTATTATTATTATTATTATTATTATTATTGTCATTATTATTATTAATATTGTCGTCATTATTGTTATTATTATTATTATTATAGGAACTGTTATCATGTGGGGCAAATTGTTTAGCAGCATTTTCTTCATCTTCATATTCCGAGTTCAAATTCAGCTCAAGTCAGTTTTAATTTTCAACCTTTCGGGGATGATAAAGCAGGTACCAGTTGTGCCCTTGGGTCAATGTGATTGACTTACCCTCTCCCCCAGAATTGCTGGCCTTGTTCCAAAATTTAAAACCACTACTATTACCACCACCACCACCACTACTACTACTTCTATTATTTTATTATTTGACACTCTTAGTGTAAAGCTGTCTTTTTTTCTTCTCTCTTCAAAACACAGTCTATTCAAGGTTCATCAAATGAAATTTTGGTTGGTGTACTTGAAAAAAGAACTATAATTGCATAAGGAAGGTCTGCTATTGATATCCAGGGAGTAAAACCAGAAAAAAAAAAAAAGAAAAAATAATTACAGGTTTTCTAACTATTTCATTTTCACACGTTACATTTTCACAACCAAAATGGCTACCATGCATAACTCTGCTAAACGACCAATACAATTGCACAAAAAATGATGAAAACAATCAGTCACACAAAACCAAATTGCACTACTGAACGAACAAGAGGAAGAATAGAAGGAAAAGTTTAGAGAACAATTAATAGAGAATGTCCCAAATAATCAAATAAGTAATCTGGAAGACTGTGAAAACAACACCAGCAGTAGAGATTCTTTCATGATATCAAAAACTGCAGTCTGTGAATATAGAAGTTTTGTTTGAGTAAACCTTCATCTGATACAAGCAGAATAGAATTTGCAGATCTGTAGCAGTAACAGGGTAAAAAATATTAGTGGCAGAATTTTGTAAAACCAAGCTGTATTTCTTTGCTACAAGAGCTAATCCAAGAGTGGACAAGAAGTAAAAAATATTGTGTATGTCTGCTTATGAAAAATTAGAAGTGGATTAAGTCTTGTCTTCTGTTAAGTAGTACAACAGGTTCTCTGGGACATAGGAGAAATTCTCTTAATTGGCCACGACTGTATACTGTTCACATTAGTTGGAGTGGTGCCCTCATCTTGATTATTGTTTACGCTATGTTTCGGTTATGCATGTTCAAGCCTTTCTCTGGTGTCTTGTGATTCCCCTTAACGTCTTGCCTCTAGGTGTCTGCACTGTAAGCAATTATTATGGCAGACAAAACTAAGCAAAACTCACATAGTCTACTGGTACATCTGGTTGCACTCAAATATTGTTTGAGAAATAAATAAGTGAACAGTGTCATGCAATCCTTGTGTGTTTATGTTTGTATTTATGTACATATCTATATGCATCGATAAAATAAATACAAGGTGAACACTGGGACCAACACATTCAGTTTACCTCCTTCTCCTCCAAAATTACTGGCATTGTGCCCAAATTTAAAACCATTATTATTATTATCATCATCATCATTATTATTACTATTAAGGTGGCAAGTTGGCAGAATCGTTAGCACACAGGGCGAAATTCTGTTAAGCATTTCATCTGCCTTTATGTTCTGAGTTCAAATTCCGCTGAGGTCGATTTTGCCATTCATCCTTTCAGGGTCGATAAATTAAGTACCAGTGAAATACTGAGGTCTATGTAATCGACTAGTCCCCTCCCACAACATTGCAGGCCTTGAGACTTTATTAGAATGGATTATTATTATTATTATTACTATTATTATTATCATTATTATTATTATCATTCTTATTATTATTATCATCTTTATTATTATTATCATCTTTAGTATCATTATTATTATTATTATAATCATCTTTAGTATCATTATTATTATTATTATTATTATCATCTTTAGTATCATTATTATTATTATTATTATTATTATCATCATCTTTATTATTATTATTATCATCATCATCATCTTTATCATCATCATTATTATTATTATTATTATTATTATTATTTGGACTCCACTCACATTCATTCTTACATATTTCTTTCACTTTTAATCCCATTATTGTGTTCTTTCTTTGTTTTTTTGTTCTTGTTTTCTTACTTTTTGTTTAAATCTCTGACACTCAGAAGATCTATTTAAATACAATATGTATGACTAGAATGGTTGAAAAAAAAAATCCCTTTGAAATGTATTTCTAATGATTTTTTGTTATTTTTTTTATCTCTTTCTCTGTAGGTTTTTTCCATAGAAAAGAATGATTGCTCTCTCTTCTCTATTTTCTTGCCTTTATTTCTTTTTTTGTTCCTTTTGTCTTCGGCTCGTGTCCTACAAGTCATCGGTTAAGATAAACTTTGTTCATTTGAATGGAGAGAAATAATTAACTTTTCACAGATAAAGAGTGATATGTTCAACCGCTTTAAAAATGCTGATTTTGGAATGTAGATCACAGATTACAAGTGATCTATGGAAGTAACTGATCAATGGAAATGTTGGCCAATATATTAAGGAAAAGATATTGGGTTGTGTTGGTGTGAAGAGGCTATGATAGATGTTGGGTCTTGTTGATGGAAGTCCCCGTGGGCAGAAGAGGCAGACAAAGATATTGGAGGAAGTGGTGCTATCAGATATTGGAAACTGGGTATTCACAAAAGGGAAGACAAATGACTAGGATGTGTGGTGATGTGATGAATAGTAAAGTTATACAAGCCACAACATCATGGATAATGATGATGATGACGATGATGACAGTGGTTGTGTCGATGATGGCAAAAATGACAATGATGATGACAATGACAGTGATGATGATGACGATGGTGATGATGATGATGGTGATGACAACAACGATGCTGAGGATACTAGTGTTAGTTTTGGTGGTGGTGGTGGTGGTGATAATCCTAATGAGGACCATTGTAATGATAGCAATAGCAATGATGACAACGATGATAATAATAATTATAATAATAATAATAATAATAATAATAATAATAATAATGATGATAATAATGATGATGATACTAATCCTTTCTATGAAAGGCAAAAGGCCTGAAATTTGGTGGGAGGGGACTAGTTGATCAGCCCCAGTGTTTCACTAGTACTTAATTTATAAGCCCCCCCCCCACACACACACACACATAAAAAAAAAAAGAAAGGCCAATTCAACCTCAGAGGAATTTGAACTCAGAATGTGCAGTCAGCCAAAATACCGCTAAGCATCTTGCCTGGCATGCTAAAGATTCTGCCAGCTTGTCATCTTAATAATAATAGGCGATGATGATTTCAAATTTTGCTACAAGGGCAGCTATTTTGGGGAGGGGTTGAGTCAATTATGTGAACCCCAGCATTCAACCGGTACTTACTTTATTGACCCTAAAAGGATCAAGGGCAAAATCGACATCAGAGGAATTCGAATTTGGAATGTACAACTGGATAAAATGCCGATAAGCTATCAATTCTGCCAGCATACCACTTCAGTAATGATGATGATGATGATGATGCTGATGTGGATGATAATAATGATGATGAGGAGGAGGAGGATAATAATAATTATGATGATGGTAATGACGACAATTTCCAGATAGTGTAATGAATCAACCATTTGTGATTTCATTTTGTTGCTAGGATGAACTTATCTTCTGCAATTGAAGATTGTAAGATGATGTGGAATTTTATAAAGAATTTTAACAGATTTCTAATAAGTTGCTCTTTAAACCACAAATTTCGTTTATAAGAAAAAAAAATTTTAATTTTATCAAGCTGAAATTTCAAACCGAAAATATAATTTAAGTAATTTAAGTAGGAAAGACAAAACAAACTAAAAAATCTTGACCAAATTAAATTAATTAATTCTGTCTGCTCTGAACCACAAAGATTCATAGAACTGATAGTTAACTACAGTTTAATATACTATTAAAGGGAAGTGAGATCAGTTTACACCAGGAAAGGAAGATAAGTAACTTTTGTGGTAGCTAACTTTTCTTGAAAACTTTTAGTGTTCATAAAAAAAATTTTAATAAAATCAAGAAAGTGCAAATTTCATTGATTGCATTTATATGTGTATATATATATATATAGGCATAGGAGTGGCTGTGTGGTAAGTAGCTTGCTTACCAACCACATGTGTGTGTGTATGTTTGTGTGTCTGTGTTTGTCCCCCGAACATCGTTCGACAACCGATGCTGGTGTGTTTACGTCCCCGTAACTTAGCGGTTCGGCAAAAAGCGACCGATGAAATAAGTACTAGGCTTACAAAGAATAAGTCCTGGAGTCGATTGGCTCGACTAAAGGCAGTGCTCCAGCATGGCCACAGTCAAATGACTGAAACGTGTAAAAGAGTAAAAGAGTATATATATATATATATATATATATATATATATATTCACCTTATAAGACCTCTGTGCATGCAATTATAGAAATGTCTGGAAGGAAATTAGCAGATGCTATTGCAAAAACTTTGGTGCATGCTTAGCCAGAAATCCGAATAGTATTGGAACAATTGCGACAGTGCTAATAATAATGTAAAACAGGTTTCAGCCACAAAAGTACAAAAAAAAAAAAAGAAATTTGCTTTGAAAGAAAGAATTACAAAATAGAAGTCGTGATTTGTGGGATTCTTGCTTCATGTTTTTCCCTTTCTCCTTTTAGAAAAGAAAATGGTTTAGGTATGTCTAAGCAGACTTTTGAACCTTTTAGCATCTATTTGACTTCAGACATGACAAGACTAAATTTTTTGTCTGGCCTAGCTCTTATTTCCATTTTTCTCTGCACTGTTGGTATTTATTTAACACCCACCCATGAGCATGTCCTCCACATACACCTACATGTGCCCTATCATTTATATAAATATATATATATATATATATATATATATATACACTCTCTGAGTGGTTGGCGTTAGGAAGGGCATCCAGCTGTAGAAACTCTGCCAAATCAGACTGGAGCCTGGTGTTGCCATCCGGTTTCACCAGTCCTCAGTCAAATCGTCCAACCCATGCTAGCATGGAAAGCGGACGTTAAACGATGATGATGATGATGATGATACACACATACATACACATTCACACGTTTGTATATATATATATGTAATGTATGTATGTGTGTGTGAGTAAATAAGCATATACACCTATATATATTCACATACGTATATACAAACATATTTATACATACATTTTTACATTCCCCGCCACATGCACATATATATGTACATAGGCCTGCACACACGAGGCAGAAGTAAATAACAAGAATGGCTGTTCCTGTTTTGTTTAAGACATGCTGAAATTGATCTTGGATTTGATTCTTTTCTCAATAAGTTCCAGACAAAGAAGAACGAAGAATTCTCACTCTGATAGTTATGGGACTATTCATTGCCACACCAATCTCCCAACCGACAGTTCTTCCGTCCATCCATACATAAATCTCTATCAATATCTGTATTATTCACCCACTGACTATTCATATATAACTGTAACTGTCTCTCATAACTGAAAATGGCTTAGTAGAATGTACAATGTTTTCAGTAATTATCTTAGCTAATCACCCTTGATCTAGCAGAACGTTTGGAATGTGATAGCTGATGTGCATGTGTGTGTGTGTGTGTGAGAAAGATATATACTCTTTACTTTTTTACTTGTTTCAGTCATTTGACTGCGGCCATGCTGGAGCACCGCCTTTAGTCGAGCAAATCGACCCCAGGACTTATTCTTTGTAAGCCTAGTACTTATTCTATTGGTTCTCTTTTGCTGAACCGCTAGGTTGTGGGGACGTAAACACACCAGCATCGGTTGTCAGGTGATGTTGGGAGACAAATACAGACACACAAACACCCACACACGTATATATATATATATATATATATATACATATATACAACAGGCTTCTTCCAGTTTCCGTCTACCAAATCCACTCACAAGGTTTTGGTCGACCCAAGGCTATAGTAGAAGACATTTGCCCAACTTTTTTTTTTTTTTAAATTTGCTAGCATTCCCTTCATCATACATGCAGTAATCACATTCTGTTAAAATGTCTTATTGATGCGTTTTGTTTCTCTTTTTTTTCCCTGATGAGAAGATTGCATTGTTTTTCATCATTTTATTGCTTCTGGAATAATACCAATATTTTCTTTGAAACATATGTCAGAAGAGATTTGAATAACACCTGTGTTTAACTCCATTTATTTATTTATCTATCCATCTATCTATCTATCTATCTATCTATCTATCTATCTATCTATCTATCTATCTATCTATCTATCTATCTATCTATCTATCTATCTATCTATCTATCTATCTATCTATCTATCTATCTATCTATCTATCTATCTATCTATCTATCTATCTATCTATCTATCTATCTATCTATCTATCTATCTATCTATCTATCTATCTATCTATCTATCTATCTATCTATCTATCTATCTATCTATCTATCTATCTATCTATCTCTCTCTCTCTCTCTCTCTCTATATATATATATATATATATATATATATATATATATATATACATACACAAATATACAGAGAGAGGGTGGTGAGAGAGAGTTAGATAGATAGGCAGATAGATACATAGATATAGATACACACACATTTATATACACATATTTATCTCTATGTATATGTGTATGTATGTATATTTATCTCTCTCTATATATGTATATGTGCATGTATGCATATGCACATATATATATATACATACACATATACATATATATGTATATGTGCATGTATGTATATGCACATATATATATACATAGATGTATATATATATATGTATATATACATATATACATATATACATACATATATACATAGATGTATATATATATATGTATATATATATGTATATATACATATATACATATATACATACATACATACATATATATATATATATATATATGTGTATATATGTATGTATATATGTATGCATGTACATTCATCATTCTATTCACCTGCCATCTGTACATCCTTCCATATATCCAGCTACATTTTGTATACACCCACTGCTTTTCAAATGTTATCCCATTACAAGATGAATGACAGAATTGCAGTTGTTTTTTTTTTCCCATAATGGCTTGTTTCCTGGAAAACCCAACACAACACAACACACACACACACACACAATACACACAATACACACAATACAACATAAATAACCTGAAGACATACAAACACAGAAACTCCTCTTGCAACTCAGAAAGACACACCTCCAAACAAACCTCACCCTATACAAATATATATACATACACACACACACAGTCTTCTCTTTGAGGTCTTTCATTGAAACTGTGAAAAGGCTTCATTTTTCTATATTTTTCCCCTCGAACAAAACCAGCGAAAACAAGCTAGAAATACTGCCATGTTGTGTGGGTGTTAAGGTACAGTGGGTGTAGGAGGAAGCATGCGAAAGTGGAAGGAAGTACACAGATGGTAGGTAGAATGGGTGGGAGGTATCATGTGGGGGTGTGCATGGAGGAAAGTGTCACATCGGATGTAGGTGAGGATGTCGTGGATGGCGAAGTTGGGGTGGAAAGGGTAGTATTGTGTGGAGGTGGGCAGGATTGAGGGATTGAACTGGAGTAGAATTCATTATGGTGAATGGTATGCTCGCTACAAACATTTTTCTCTCTTCTTTTCTGCTTCTTCCGCTCTCCATTATGTGCTTCTATAAATACTGGTCGTCTTCTCCGTTTCCCTTGTCCTTCTTTTTCTTTCTCATTTCATCTTTCTTCTTTTCTTTCTTCATCATTGTCATCATCATACTCATCATCATACACATCATCATCCTCGGCGGCGGCAATGTCATCATCATCATCATCATACTCATTGTCATCATCATCATCATCATTGTCGTCGTTGTCGTCATCATCATCATCATACTCATGCTTATCATCATCATCAGAATCATACTCATCATCGGCATCATCATCGACGTCATCATCATCACACACATTGTCTTCATCATCATCATCATCACACACATCGTCTTCATCATCATCATCGTCGTCTTCATCATCATCATCGTCGTCGTCATCGTACATGTCATCATCATCCTCATAATCATCATCATCATTATCATACTCATTGTTGCCATCATCATCATCTTCATCATCGTCATCATTGATGTCATCATCATCATGCTCATCATTATCATCATCATCGTCATCGTCTTCATCATCATCATCATTGTCATCGTCGTCATCATCATCATACTCATCATCATCATACACATCATCCTCATCATCATCATCATCATCATACACATCATCATCAGCATCATCATCATTTGTTCTCTTTCTTTTTTCCTTCTTTTCCTTCCCCAACCGTTTCTGTCTTGTTGCTTGTTTATGTCGTATTACTTTCTCCCCTGGCTCCTTCCCTGCCAATTCTCTTCTATCTCTGTTAATAAGAAGAACCAATTGACAACATTGAAGTCTCCATGACCAATTAGTTTTGCAATCTCGTTAGATGTCAATTAGTAGCATAACTAACTACAGTCTGCTTGGTTTTAATGTAAATATGCAAGTAAGTACAGAGACACAGACAGATAAGGCCAAGCATACACATACATACACATGTATACATATATATACACAAACATGTACACCAACAGATAAGGCAAAGCATACACATACATACACATATACTCTTTACTCTTTTATTTGTTTCAGTCATTTGACTGCGCCCATGCTGGAGCACCACCTTTAGTCGAGCAAATTGACCCCAAGACTTATTCTTTGGAAGCCTAGTACTTATTCTATCTGATTCTTTTGCCGAACCGCTAAGTTACAGGGAGGTGAGCACACCACCATTGGTTGACAAGCGATGTTGGGGGGACAAACACAGACACACAAACATATACACACACATACATATATACATATATATATATATATATATATATATACGACAGGCTTCTTTCAGTTTCTGTCTACCAAATCCACTCACAAGGCTTTGGTCGGCCCGAGGCTATAGTAGAAGACACTTGCCCAAGGTGCCATGCAGTTGGAATGAATTCGGAACCATATATATTTGTATATATATATATATATGCTTGTAGGTGAAGCAAATGCAAAAGGATGATGATGATGATGATGCTGATGACGACGATGGTAATGGTGATGATGATGACATTGATGACAATGATGATGAGCATATTGTTGATGATAATGATATCGATAATGATGATGATAATGATGACGACGATATTGGTGATGATGATGATGGTGGTAATGATGTTGATGGAAATGATGATGATGATGATGGTGATGATGTTGATGGAGATGATGATGATGACGATGACAACGACTATGATGATGTTCACAGACACAGAACCCATTTGCAGACAAACACACACATTTAATAACTGTGTGTACGTGGACGCGTGCTCAAGCACTTGAGAGCATGTAGGATAAGTGTGTGTGCACGTGTGCATGTGCATACGTGCGTGGGAAATGTTTACAAACTATTCAATTTTCGTGTTTTGTTATTGATAAATTTTCTTTGGGGAGAATTGGAAGTTAGCCACATAGTAAGATATTGTTGTGTAAAGTGTTAAAGAGGAACATAAAAAACGGTGATGAAAGATATATGAAATGAAAATAAAAAGGAAAGAAAACCCTATAGTCTTTCTTCCAAACTTTAAGATGTTACCTATTGATAGAAACATGATCTGTGACTGTTTGCGATAATACTTCCAATATCTTGGCATAATTTACTCAACAACTCAGTGAAGTACACAAATAAAGTTATTTGTGGTTGTATATATACCTTCAAAACATAAACATTGTAAATATGTGTAAACACTCACATTTACACATTTATACATACACATATATATTGTTTTGATTATTGTTTCCTTGATAGAATATGTTAATAAAGAGTTTAACACGGCCAGCAAGCCATTACACATACACACATGCACAAACGCACGTGCACAAACACACCAACAAAACGTACATTTATCGCCCCTGCCACATATATATATTTTATCATCATTATGTCCTACCGGCACATGTGCCGGTGGCACATGGAAAACAACAACATTTGAGTGTGGTCGTTGCCAGTGCAGCTGGACTGGCTCCCGTGCAGGTAGCATGTAAAAAACACCTTTTGAACGTGGTCGTTGCCAGAATCGCCTGACTGGCCCTTGTGCTGGTGGCACATAAAAAAGCACCCACTACACTCTCAGAGTGGTTGGCGTTAGGAAGGGCATCCAGCTGTAGAAACTTTGCTGGGCCAGACTGAGCCTGGTGCAGCCTCTAGCACACCAGTCCTCAGTCAAACCGTCCAACCCATGCCAGCATGGAAAGCAGACGTAAAACAATGATGATGATGATAATGATGATGATGATGATGATTCTCATCATGAAATGAGAATTAATTAAGAGAAAGAGTATGAAGTTTCCTGTGGCATTTCTTTGAGCAATGAGAATAAGTACAGGTATATTAAATAACATGCAAGAAAATTCTTTGTTAAAATTATCTGTGCTTTAAGAGAAGGTGGACCTTTCACTTGGTAGCAATGAATAACAACTTCACAGAAAGGGACAAGATAATCTCAAGATTCAAGAATTCTCCAAAATTACCATGATGTAATGAGAAAGAAAATCTGATTGTCAGATGATAACAGATTAGTGGAAAAGACATGTTTCTGCCTCAACAATCTTCATCAGCACAGCAATTGCCATATATTACTTTAAGGAGATTGTTTGTCAAACATATACAAAAAACGAGTGGAACACATGTATGGGTAAATTGATTTATATAAATAAAATGATGTATAGCTGTGTGGTAGAAAGCTTGCTTCCCAACCACATGGTTTCAGTTTCACTGCATGGCATCTTGAGCAAGTATCTTCTATTATAATGGAAACTGGAAAAAGCCCATTGTATATATTTATATATGTGTGTGCATGTTTGTTAGTATGTGTGTGTCTTTGTGTCTGTGTTTGTCCCCCACATCATCACTTGACAACCAGACTTGGTGTGTTTAAGTCCCCTTAACTTAGTGGTTCGGTAAAGAGATCGATAGAAAAAGTACTAGTCTTAAAACAAGTCCTGGAGTCAATTTGTTCAACAAAAACACTTCAAGGTGGAGAAACAGGGTCATAGTAGCAGTGGAAACTGAAAATGTAGGTTCGATCCCTGCACAGGTATTTTGATTATTTGGGAGTTTAATACTCAAAAGAAAAATATCAAAGGAAGATTTAGATAAATATTTTTAAAATGGGCAACAAATGTTAGAACCAATTGCTTATAGAATTAAATGTTTTGCAATATTGAATTCAAATTCCATCAAGGTTGACTTTACTTTTCCATCTTTCCAGAATTGATAAAATAAGTACCAGTTGAGTACTGGGGTCAATGTAATTGATTGAACCCCCTCCACTGAAATTGCTCACCGTGTGTCAAAATTTAAGGCCAATATTAAGTCATGCCCCTTTATATTCTTCTGAATTCAAATTCTTCCAAGGTCAGCCTTGTCAGATAAGAATAAAGATAAATATCACTTAAAATTTTTTAAAGATTGATATTGAATAGTGGGTCCCAAATTTACTCCCTCCTAAATTTGGGACCCTGACTTACGTTAAAAATCAACATGCCATTTTTTACTCTTCGTTTTATTATCTCTCAATTATTATTATTATTAGTACTGTTTTATTATTCTTATTATTGATATATTAAATGTAGGCTGAAATGTTAAACACTTATCTAGAAAAGTATGAATGTGGGGAGAGAGAGAGCAAGAGAGAGAGAGAGAGATAAGCCATTATGAAATTTGAAAGCACAGCTTGAATGATTGGGAAAAACACCAACAAACAACAATCATAAACCAAATGTAATGCAAAAATAAATGATAAAACAAAGAAAAATATTAGTCTGCATCACAACTGACTAGTTACTGTCATTTTGAGTGAAGGCTTGCAGATGAAATAAGTTAAATTCTAAGTTAAATAACGAAAAATAATCTCTTGAATGGACTTCATATAAGCCATAGAAGACGCAAAGAAAAAAATGGAGGAAAAGAACTGTATATTATCTCTCTATTCTTTTTTTTTATTATTTTCTTGTTTCCTCTACTTCTTCCAATGTACCACTGTGATTCATTTAGAAAGTTTTAACTATTTACTATTCAAACAAGTCAAAATGTAGCTAACGTTAAGACTGTTATTTATTCAAACTGTCCATAATCAAAGCTTGTTGACACGCTGGTATAACTTTTGATGATCGCAATCCACATCAACACTAATCAATTCACTCTCAGAAAATCACATTGCATTTTTTTTCTTTACCCTTTCCTTTTTTTCTCTTTTTTTTTTCTTTTTTTTTGGATAGTTCAGTAATTGTTTTCAAGCATTTTCATATGAATACGTCAATGTTGCTAACACCACTTGCGTTTTGAATGCCATAAGGTTAACCTTAAGACATGACACGTTAGTTTTTAACATTATATTAACATAGCTAACACCATTTGTGTTACGAATGTTAAAGCCTTACAACTTAAACAGACTCTGCTACTCTGCAGCATATTTGGTACAACGACATATTGAATATCATTGGTGCAACTTGAATGATAGACTGAGATGCCTTTAGCAGAGTCCACCCTGTTGCAAGTATTCAGAGCATGTACCTGTCTGAGAACGAATTTCTTCCCTCCACCCACCAGTCTTTGAGGTCCTTTGAAGAAAGGTGCTACCCTTCTTTCACTGACAGTGTTATTAAAAGTCACTGCCCATTTGTCACATCTACGCATTAGAGAGGACCATCTGGTATGTTAGAAGATATCGCCACAGTTTCAATGAAATGCTTCTGACAAAAACATTGGCAACTCATATATTAAAGAAGCAATATTTAACAACTACGAGATGATGAGCTGGCAGAATTGTTACAGCACTGGGCAAAACTGTAAAAGCTATGGGCAAAATTGTTACAGCAATGAGCAAAATGCTTATTAGCATTTGTTACAGAGTGGTAAGTAACTTGCTTACGAATCACATGGTTCCAGGTTCAGTCCCACTGTGTGGCACCTTGGGCAAGTGTCTTCTACTATAGCCTCAGGCCAACCAAAGCCTTGTGAGTGGATTTGGTATATGGAAACTGAAAGAAGCCCATTGTGTATATGTATGTATATATATATATATATATATATATATATATATATATATATATATATGTGAGTAAAAATAAATACAAAAAAGGGGTGTTTTTTTTGTATGATTGTGTATAGAGGAATATATTATTTTGTTTAAAAGAGTTCCAACACTGTCTGTTTTTTATGTTTTATTTATATTCCTGCAGAACCAATGTGGGATATAGAATATGGAATATACAATATATAATATAATATACAATATATAATATAAAATATATATGTGTGTGTGTGTGTGTGTGTGTGTGTGTGTATGTTTGTCTCCCCAACATCGCTTGACAACGATGCTGGTGTGTATACATCCTCGTAACTTAGTGGTTTGGCGAAAGAGGCCGATAGAATAAGTACTAGGCTTACAAAGAATAAGTTCTGGGGTCGATTTGCTCAACTAAAGGCGGTGTTCCAGCATGGCCACAGTCAAATGACTGAAACAAGTAAAAGAGTAAAAGAGTAATTGTTAGAGCACTTGTCAAAATTGTTACTGCATTTACTGCATATGTTGTAAGTCTTTCAATGTCATTTAGAATTTCCTTTTCCATTTAAATGTTTTACTTGATGGTTAAAGCTTGATTTAAATGTGGAATACATTAATTATATTTCTTCAACTTAATTGTAAACAGCTCTATTATTTTCTAATTTGTCAGTTGAGTACAAAAAAAAAAACTTTAGATTATACAGGCCATCAAAAAGAAAAAAAAATTGTTTTCTCTGTTGTCAAAAGATTTGAACCTGAACTATGGCTTTTTTGACAGAGATAATCTGAAAATGACATTCATTTATTACCATCATGTCAAACTTTCAAGATACCGGATCCATAGAATTTTACTGTTTTTCTATAAAACAGCTCATGGGAATCAAGACATACATAGCAATTGGTTTTTCTTGAAAACCAGAATGTTTTCATAAAATTCCTCTGAAAAGCTAATAGAAGTCTTAAAATTCCTTCAGACACTCTGTTGGGGGGATGGTTGGTTGGTGTTGGGAAGGGCATCCAGCCATAAAAAACCTTGCCAAAACAGACACAAAAGTCTGGTGCAGTCTTCTGCCTGGCCACCTCCTGTCAGATCGCTCAACCCATGCCAGTGTGGAAGGTGGACATTAAACGATGATGATGACGATGATGATGGCAACGATGATGATGATGACTGTGGAGACAATGCAGCTTTATGTGCTTATTTGCTTCCAACTTTTGAAACTACTCCAGCATGTTGTCAACTATTTTGGCATAGTTGGCTGCTTTCTTGTTTCCCAGAAAATAATTTACACCTATTTCAAATGAACTTCATGCTGCTACCTCAATGCAATTCACTGAATCTACTAAGTCCCCCAGCTTACATAAATCTTCTGGTTTGAAGCCCATCAAATAATCCCCATTTTATCTTTACACTGCTCAGACTGAGAAATATGCAGCAGATATAGGGAAAACATTGTCCCTCTTTATCCAGAATTTTAACAAACTGCTTTGTAATGCCAAATTTGATATGAAGTGGAGGTAGTATGATTTTTTTCCTGGTTTAATTAAAAGCTCTTCAACCACATTAAAAGACCTTGGAACTAATGTTCACTGAGGCTATTCTTTGGTCACTCAATGTTATTCTCTGGCTTTGTTGTCCCACATTCATAAAAAGCATGGATAATTGTCACATCCACTTTGTTGCCTTGGGAGAAAACTGGCCATTTTAAAGTTCATGCATGTCATCCAGTAATAATTAAGAAATTTTAGGTATCTTGAAATCAGATAAAAAAAATAGGCCCCCTTTTTGGATTCCATATATCAAAAATCCTTCAAATCAGGTAAAAACGTCCTGACAACAAAATACCTACTGGGTTCTGTTGTGTTATTTAATATAGTTATTATATCAAGTTACAAACCTGCCCTCTAATTCAAATGCTTAACTGTCATATACAGCGACTTACTGAGTCTGCAGGAAAATAAAAATAAACTTTGAAGTGTCTGTGGAATACTCAGTCACCTTTTTTATTCAGCCTCTTATTCTATCATTTAATGATGAAGTAGTTTAATACAGTCCTATATTTAAGACATGGCGTTGTGGTTATGAGTGCGGGCTTCTAACCCCAAGATTCCGAGTTCGATTCCAGGCAGTGACCTGAATAATAATAACATCCAAAAATACCTAAGGAATGAGAGCCCAGGTTTGAAATTTCCCCAAGACACCTGATGAAGGCTGGAGGGTATATCAGCCGAAATGTTGTGCTGACAACAAACAAGATGAGGACAAATATCCGTCAAATGTAAATAATGTAGATAATGTAACGAAGTCGTTTAGTTGATTGAACAAATGAAACTTATGTCTGATAATGAATATCATTAATATCATGAAAGCTAAAGTGTTAAAAAATCTCATTTTTACGGGTTAATATACACCAATTAAGCTTTTAGTATTTAGACTGGGGGACTCTGACTTAATGACATGCTACTTTCTGTAACATATATACACCAACACCAACTCCAAATTACAGAGGTTTCAAAAATATTTATGTATTTTCTTTTTATTCATCTAGCTCCATACTGTGAGGTTAAAAGTGGTCAGTAACTATGAAGTAATTACACTTTGACCTTTCTTATGTATTTGACCTCAGTATGAGACAGAACATCAATCTTGCTTTTCTTCATCCATATAATTTTTAATAGAAATATGCAGACATATCTAGTCATAAACACTGTAAATGCCATTAAACACTGATTTGTAAGTGCAGGTGATAGATCTAAAACAACCTGTGCAACTCTCTGCCCTCCCATTTTGTAGAGAAAAGAGAAAACACCAAAAACAAACAAACAATGATGGAGTAATTGCTTCTGTCTCTTAAAGTGTGTCCTCTGCCATTAAATAAACACAAACTGATTATGATTGCTTAAATGATTGTTTGGATAAGAATAAACCGTTTAGTATTGATATTCATAATATAAGCATGTTTATGGATGTATTTGAATGTGTGTACATGTGTGTGTGTGTGTGTGTGCGAGAGAGAGGGAGTGTATGTGTGTGTGTGTGTGTGTGTGTGTGTGTGTTTACATTTCTGAGAGTGTGTCAGTATATATTTATACATATGTATGTGTGTGTGAGTGTGTGTATGTCTGCATTTGTGAATGTATGTCAGTATATATATTTATACATGTGTGTAAGAGAGAGAGAGAGAGAGAAAGAGAGAGAGAGAGAGAGAAAGAGAGAGAGAGAGAGAGGGAGTGAGTGTCAGAGAGAGAGAGTGTATGTGTGTGTGTTTGCATTTGTGAGAGTGTGTCAGTATATATTGACACATATGTGTGTGGTTAGTGTGCGTGTATGTTTGCATTTGTGAATGTATGTCAGTATATATATTTATACATGTGTTTGTGTGAGAGAGAGAGTGTGTGTGTGTGTGTGTAAGAGAGAGAGCGTGTGTGTGTATGTATATTTGTGAAAGTGTGTCAGTATATATTTATACATATGTGTGTGTGTGTGTGTATGTCTGCACTTGTGAATGTATGTCAGTATATATATTTATACATGTGTGTGTGTGAGAGAGAGAGAGAGAGAGACAGTGTGTGTGTGTGTGTGTGTGTGTGTGTGCTTATGTAAGCAAACATATATGTGCATATTCAAACAAGGATACTTATGAAGACATTAGTGCGAAACGTATATATATATATATATATGAATACATTAGAACAAGCATTCTGATAATTGCAGTAGTTTATGTGTGTGCATGTAAATGCACACATGTATGTAAATGGAGAACAAGCTCCACTCTACTTAAAGTTACTTTATCCGAATGCAAAATATAAATAAATCACAACAGTGAAATGGGAATTCAATCTGAAAGATCGGCAGTTCTAATACTGCATTCTTATCATTTGCTGATTACACTAAGGATATCCTAAAAATAAGAAACTTTAAAAACATATTTCATTTAACTGAGATATAACGACCATTATATAACACACAAACACATATATATCTATGTGCACACATACGGAGATACATACAGATGTATGTGCATGCACAAGTATATGCAAACAATGTCGCATAAGGCAAAGAAGGCAAAACAAACAAATAAAAGAAACAAAACTAGACAAGGTATGTTCATGATCAAAACTATTAGCTTGGGGCTTAGTGAAATGGAAAGAGTAAATTATTATTATGTTTCAAACATTGCCCTTTGTTCGGAATAGAATGCTGAGTGGAAAGAGAGACAGAAAGATGAGGAAAAATTAGAATAGAAAAAAAAAAATACAAAATAAGGGAATGAAATAGATAAAAAGTGTAAAAAAGCAACAATAACATGGAGTTAGTCTGAATGTTGGCCCTAATCATATATATATATTTATAAATATTTTATTAAGATAAGGAACTAAATTCCCTTAAGGGATGTGAGCATCTACTTAGAGTTTGTTGTAGGTTAACCTACGAAGTCCTTTTGAAATTCTCCCTCAGGAAATAGCCAATTGACTGGTTTTTGAATATGGAAATTTGAATTGAATTTTATTTCAGCAATTGAATTGAGTGGGAGTGGAAACAGCTGTAGGCAGGAATTTCTCAGTATGAATTTGAGTGTCTTTAATGAGAAAAACATCCCTAAGTGAATTTTATTCATTTTGTTCATTTTCTCATTTATGAATTATATTTATAAATATATCACTTGAAGTAACACTATATGGGTTTATATAATCTGGTAGTACTCAATAAAAAAAAGGCTCCAGCTCCTTAATGTATCACTCTACAAAACATGTAGAATATATAGTACAATACGAGAAAACGATAAGGAGTATATAAAATTATGACTGAAAAATAGTTTGAATTAACAAAGACTTTGTTACACCTGAGGACATAAATCAATTTCTGTGTTATCTTGAAGGATTTTTTTGTATTTTGCATTAATACAGACATGTATGTGATTTATTTATTATAAAATAGAATAATATAAACTATTTACATGATTTTAACTTATGAAATAATCTGATGTAATATTAGAATTTTTTTACTGCTAAATAAAATTTCATGAAGCCATTTCTCTGTCATTTATGACTTTATGTGTGTGTTGGTTCATAGGTGCTAGTGCCACATAAAAAGCACCCATGCTGGTGCTGTGTAAAAGCACCCAGTACACTCTGTATAGTGGTTAGTGTTAGGAAGGGCCTCCAGCCATAGAAATCATGCCAAAAACAGACAGAGCCTGAACAGCCCTTCAGCTAACCAGCTCTTGTCAAACCATCCAACCCATGCCAGCATGGAAAACAGATGTTAAATGATGATGATGATGATGATGATATATACATAACTGTGTGTGTGTGTGTGTGTGTGTGTATGTGTATATATATATATATATATATGTGTGTGTGTGTGTGTATGTATGTATATATGTGTGTTTGTGTGTGTATTTGTGTGTACCTATCTATCTATCTATCTATACACACACACATACGTTGTTTCAGCTTTTAAGATAAAAAGAGATAATTCGAGAATAGACCCGAGTGAATAATGTGATCACAAAATATTGAAGTTACATGGGCTGAACATGTCACAAAGTTCACATGCAACAGTTGCTGAGTGGTATCAAGGAAATTGGTAAAAGGCCACTTGAAAGGCTTCCATGACAATGGGAAGACAATTTGGTCAAACAACTTGGGTCAAGAGGGAAAAGAATGGTGCAATCGAGACAGAACTGGAAGTGCATTGTGACCAGTGGTGGAGAACAGCAACTGAGGGTTATCTCAATACTGTAATACTGTGATATATACATACATGTATGTATACACACACACATACATGCATTCATATGCAACAGAAGCAGTAGTGATTAAAATAGCCAAGTCTGTATCATACTTAATGCAGTTACAATGCAAAAGGCAAATTAACTGTGGTATTCGGCAATAATATCCCTTAGGGATTCACTGTGTTTAGAAACACAAAGCTATATCAGTAGCAGACAATGGTATTGAGAATCCTTCTGCAGTTAATCTGCATTTCACAATGTATCTGCATTTAGTTTGATACACAGGCAGCTATATTAATCTAACATAGTTCCTGTTGCATACAGTGAATTTTTATTCAACAGAGTAGCTAAGCACAACATTAGTGAATTCTTAATCATTGTTTCCTTATATCAGTAGCAACAAGTTTTGTCTTAGCATGTGGCTGGCAGTGGGTACATGCCACTGACAAAGTCCAACAATGCAGTAATGTACATCTAGCATTTTTGTTGCCACTACTGACACAATTTTTTTACACAGTACACTCATGAAGTATATTCACCCCAGATGAATGTCTTAGGGATTTTGCTTTTCCTGATGTATCTGAATTAATTATGTTAAACAGATAGCTTTATATAAATTGGCACACTTGAACAATTGTGAAGATGTCATCACATGAAACTATTAGCTCCCTTGTTAACTCACAAATAAAGTACACACATATATATACATGTATATATGTGTGTGTGTATACATAAACATATATATATATATATATATATATATATATATATATATAAGTTAGTAAATGGTGGGGTTGTGTTGACTACACGTGGAGAAATAATAGGAAAATAAAAAATAATAATAATAATAATAATAATAATAAGGCAAAATGCTAAACTGAAAGCATATTTTAATGTATATGTGTATAAGGAGGATTAGAAAGAATTTTTAACCGGCTTTCATTGCATGGTAAATTTTCAAGAAGAGGGAAAATGAAAATAATGTTTTTTACAAAAAATAAAAAAATATTAAAAAAATAAATATACCTGTACATCATATTGTCTTTGGGCTTTTAAAGTTCAATGGTAATCCGTGTAAATAATTGTTAGAAAGATTAGGAGACATGATTAAGAATGGTGTTGTGTTTAAAAATGGCTGAGAGTTTGTGTTAAACAGGAAGCGTGGTGTCAAAACAGGAATTGTGGTTTCAAAACAGGAAGTGTGTGTAAGGGAAGACAATTCTGTGGGTTAGAGTATAAAACCCACAGAATTGTGGGTTTTATACTCTAACCCACAGAATTGTCTTCCCTTACACACACTTCCTGTTTTGTCACTAAACCTGTTTAACACAAACTTTCAGCCTTTTTTGAACACAACACCATCTTTAATTACATGCCTTCTAATCTTTCTAACAATTATCTACATGGATTACCATTGAACTTTAAAAACCCAAAGACAATATAATGTATTGGTATATTTATTTTTCTTTTTATATTTCTTTGTAAAAAACATTATTTTCAATTTCCCTCTTCATTGAAAATTTGCCATGCAATTAAAGCCGGTTAAAAATCATTTTTAATCTTCCTTATACACATCCATATTAAAATATGCTTTCAGTTTAGCATTCTGCCTTATTATTATTATTTTTTATTTTCCTATATATATATACACACACACATATATATATATATATATATATATATATATATATATACACAAATATACTCATATATTCATATACATATATATTACCAAGGGTTAGATGATTCAACAGGACCATATAGTTTCCCACAAACCGACACATATACATATATATCCTCTCCAGTCCACACCAACGTTCAGCATTATCGCACAGTTTTCATCAACCAAATTTTATTCAGAAAATTGGGATTAATTTGAGACTAGAATAAAAGACAGTTGCCCATCTCCTCCTTGAGATGTAGAGATGACTAAGATTATTCAGCACCCATCACAGCTACAACAATAGCAACCAAGAAAAGAAAAGGCTTGATGACTTTTTGTTCTGCTATAAATAATAGTTTAAATCTTCTTCAAGCCACATCGTAGCTTAAGATAAGAACATTACAAAAGGCATTCTGCAATATACTGAATAAAAAAAAAATTATTAACAAAATTACTACAACAGGATGGTTATGACTAGATTGCTTTTTACTCTTTTACTCTTTACTTGTATTAGTCTTTTGACTGTGGCCATGCTGGAGCACCGCATTTAGTTGAGAAAATCGACCCCAGGACTTATTCTTGGATGCCTAGTACTTATTTTATCGGTCTCTTTTGCCGAACCACTAAGTTACAGGGACATAAACACACCACCATCGGTTGTCAAGCGATGTTGGGGGGACAAACATAGACACACAAACACATACATACATATATATATATATATATATACGATGGGCTTCTTTCAGTTTCCATCTACCAAATCCACTCACAAGGATTTGGTCGGCCCGAGGTTATAGTAGAAGACACTTGCCCAAGATACCACGCAGTGGGAATGAACCTGGAACCATGTGGTTGGTAAGCAAGCTACTTACCACACAGCCACTCTGGTGCCTTTTGATCATAAATCTTTACTATTTGGGGCTAAAGATCAGTCACCTCAACAACAGCAGACAAACAGTAATAGCATGACCACCCACAACAAATCTACTCATCCATTCCAGAATATCACTTCACCAAACATTGCTACATTTGCTGCCACTGGTACCAGATGTTGCTATATTCAGTAGTATTCTTTAGAGATTGAAGAAAAAAAATAAACAAAGCAAGTATAGAGAAAGAAAATCAAAGCAATGTAACACATGCCATTCATAAAGCCATTAATTCTGATTCTTTAGTCAGATAAAGAAATTCTAGGCATCATAAGTCACTTTGATAATTCAATAAACATTCATAGGTGAAAATATAACAAACAACAAAGGTAATAAAATAAACTTTAAAAATATCAAGCATAACCATACAAAAACAAAAAAAACGAAGAAAACGAATACACACACATGCATTAATATATGCACATATATATACACTTGGACACATAAACATATACACACACAAAAAAAATGAAAACTTAGAAAATGTACTTCGTGTTTTGTGAGAGATGTGCACCTAATTCTGAACACTTTAGAAGAACTGAATTTCAAGATTAAATCAATAAGGTGACAGCAAAAATCAGAACAAATGATTTTTCAGCTGGTATTGACTCATAGAACATGAATAATAGCAAGCCAATTAGACATATAACCATTACAGTTACTGCCAATAATGGATGAGAATGGATGATGGTAACAAGTAAAGGAAATAGCAGCAGGTAATTATTGGAGAGATAGAGAGAGTGAACACAAGGTAGGTCAAATGATGATTAAGACAAATGAGCTAGTTTGTTAAGCAATTTGTTTTCGTATTGCTGTTATTTCTATTGTTTTGGTTATTTTTTTTAATTCTTTTAAATCGATTTTAGAACAGGAACAAGGTTGAATCAATAATATGTCTGATTATCAATAAATGGATCAATACTTTGAACGCTGTCAATAGAGCTGTTTTATAGCTTGAGCTGACATATTTTGGCAGATGAGTTCTTGGTGTGTTTCTTAATTCACAAACAGCGCAGTCTACCTTGTTGTAAAGAGGAGCCATGGACAGGCTTCAGCTTAACATTGAATTGAAATGCAAGACTATGTTTGTGTATGTATGTATGTATGTATATATATATATATATATAATTTAGAGAAAAGAACCAAAGTTCATGAACTCATCCATGAAAATCCAGTCACATATAGAAAAAATTAATAAGTAAATACACTAAAAAGAAGTATAATAAAATACAAAGTAATAATCATAAAATAATTATATATTTATATATTATATACTGTAAAACTTAATTTGACAACCGATGCTGGTGTGTTTACGTCCCTGTAACTTAGCGGTTACAAAGAATAAGTCCTGGGGTCAACTTGCTTGACTAAAGGCGGTGCTCCAGCATGGCCGCAGCCAAATGACTGAAACAAGTATAAGAGGCAGCCAGAGACAGTGATTGAGATGTGCTTAGTCTTCATAAAAGACAAAACACAATACTAGGATTAAAGAAAAGACCAAGTCATGTACAACCATTGTTTGCAAAGGAATTAGATAAAAGAAAAATGACAAAAGTTCCTATGTGTGGGTAGAGATAATAGGGTTGGTATTGTTCAGCCCCAGATCAGCGCAGATCAAAAGAAAGCCAAGATCAAAGGAATTATAGGAATTGTTTTTTAAAAGCCTTTAGGATTATTTTATATAATATATTATTTGCTATTAAGATAGATATTTGAGGGAGATTTGTTTGCTATTTCTAGCAGCTTGATGAATTGATTTGGAGGCGCTTTAATTAGCTTGAGCTAATGAAGTCATCAGTGGTGTTATTACTTATGATACTGTTATGGTGTATCCAGAAAGTGAGGTTAGTAGTTGTGTGTGTGTGTGTGTGTGTGTGTGTTGAGTCTATGAAGGAAGGACACAGAATGAAAGAGACAGAGGGAGAGAATAAAAGATAGATTTTTAGAGAAATTTATGAGAAGTGACTCACAATAGCTAAAATTAAATTTTATCTATAATTACAATAATAAAAATTAATTATGCTAATTAGCATAAATGATGAAGTTAATAATGAAATTAAATATATCCAACTCTGTATGTCTGTCCGTTTCTGTCTCTCTTTCAACATATTTATATATATATATATATATATATATATATATGTGTGTGTGTGTGTGTGTGTGTGTCTTTGTAGAGTCATAATCATCATATTTTAACATTTGTTTTCCATGCTGGTATGGGTTAGATGATTCTGCAGGAACAGCTTAGTCAGAAGACAGCACCAAGTACTCTTGTCTGCTTTGCCATGTTTTCAATGGCTGGATGCCTCTCCAAATGCCAACCACTACAAAGTGTATTCAATGCTTTTTACATGGCACCAACAGTAAATTGCAAGACAAAAACTCCGCAGCTGCAGGGACTGAGTATTGTGAGACAGAAAATAAGAGTCTTGAATTAGAGGGGGAATACGGTTGCCTCACCACCACCACCACCACCACCACCACCACCACCACCACCACCACTTACATTTCTCTCCTATTTGCAGTAATGTTCTGCTGTTGTAAGCAATGAAATTAGAACCTTGGTGCTAATGAGGGCGGCCAGCTGTAGAGACCATACCAAAACTGAGACACTAGAGCAAAACATGGCCCTTGGATCACTGGATTCTGTTTAACTGTCCGATCCAGTATAGGGAACAAATGTAAAACTATATGTGTACATGTGTGTGTATATATAGATATGTATAGCCAGTCATACACAAACACACACACACACACACATATATGTATATATACACATGTATACACCACTCACACACACATATATGTATATATACACATGTATACACCACTCACACACACATATATAAATGCATGTATATAAAGATTTTTGTATGTACTTATACATTTTCTATGCATATGCACACGCATACACACACACACTCACACATACATATATATATGTATATATACACTTGTATACATACACACACACATATATATATGCATGCATATAGAGATTTTTGTATGTATTTATACATGTTTTATGCATATGCACATGCATACACACACATACACACACACACATACATATATATATGTATATATACACTTGTATACATACAGACACACATATATATATGCATGCATATAGAGATTTTTGTATGTATTTATACATGTTTTATGCATATGCACATGCATACACACACACACACACACATACACACACACACTCACACATACATATATATATGTATATATACACTTGTCTATATACACACACATATATATAAATGCATATATATATATATATAGATTTTTTTATGTACTATACATATGCACATGCATACACACACACACACTCACACATACATATATATATGTATATATACACTTGTCTATATACACACACACATATATATAAATGCATGTATATATAGATTTTTGTATGTACTTATACATTTTCTATGCATATGTAAATGCATACACATAAACACACACAGGCACACACAAATGTGTTTGTGCTTAAATGTATATATGTATGTATGTATATAATTATGTATATTTACTCCTTACATCTGACAGGTGTTTACTATGTAATCAAGTCAAGATTAAACTATACAATTCTTCACATATATTTCGGAGAATCTTACATGAAAGATTCTTTCCTTCAATTCTAGCATCAGCATCCTATTTGAAATTATAGACTTCCTGCCTTTTGAAAAATCTAAATTCTTCCGATATAATTTTGTATGAGGAAGCAAGTGTGAGTATTTTATTTAAGCCAGTCTATTACTGTACGTGTGTGTATGTGTGTATACATACATACATACATACATACATACATACATACATACATACATCTATATATATATATATATAACATGTATATATTATATACATATTTATATATAATGCACATATATATATGAACATACGTACATATGTACACATATATATATGCATGTGTATATATATATATATATATATACATATATGTTTGTATATATTCATATAATTGCATATTTATATATACATATACACACATACATATATGTATATATGTATATATATATATATATATGTTTGTATATATTCATATAATTGCATATTTATATATACATATACACACATACATATATGTATATATGTATATATATATATATATATATATATATATATATATATATACGTATGTATGTATATCTATATATACAATGTCCATCCCAAGCGAGTATGGAAAACAGGCATTAAATGATGATGATAACACGTGCGCACACACACATGCACACACACACACACACACATTTTATATATATATATATATATATATATATATATATATATATATATATATATATACGACAGGCTTCTTTCAGTTTCCGTCTACCAAATCCACACACAAGGCTTTAGTTAGCTCGAAGGCATAGTAGAAGACACTTTCCCAAGGTGACATGCAGTGGGACTGAACCCGGAACCATGTGGTTGGTAAGCAAGCTATTTACTACATGGCCACTATATATATATAGAAATATATATATATATATATATATATATATATATATATAAATCCAATGTGGAATTTTATGTATTTAATGTTTGTTTGACTCAGTTCCATATTGGAAATTTCTATTAACAGCATATAATTCTGGTTGAAAAGACATGATAGTTCGCTTTTCCTATTGATGGATACTGTAGAAGGTAAGCAGGTATTTTGAAAATATTTCATGGAGTAATGACTGTGCCCTGCATAATTAAGGGCTGATTTTCGGCAAGGCTTAGCACCTCTTCAGCAACCCTGCCAGGGGTATGGTGAAGGCATGGGACTTGCAACATAGCAGATTGTGAAGCAGCAGTGAAAATGCTATACTGAGCCAATAATACTTCTGACACTGATGCTGAATGGAGGAATCCTAAAAGATGAATGGTCGGGATCACCAAGCTCTATGAAGAGAGTAACTACAATGCATCCAGAGGGGGTGACAACCATGGTGGTGTAATCAGCTAATGAAAGATTTGTTGTGACTCAACCTCCCAATTCAAATATGAATAATAGAATTCGATGGTGACAGAGATGCATGAGAATCTGTACAAACAGTGAGACTGGTGGTGGATTATATGATGAAAGGATCATATCTAAGTCACTGAGTGAAGATTAGGTCTTCGTGAAAATTAAGTTTTAAAGAAACAACAGTTTCTTTCGTCAATTTCAAACTGATGAAAAAAGTTGTTTTTTGGGTAAATATGTTAGTTACCTTCAATAGCATTGATAATTCCTTAAAAAAAAAACATATCATTGTTATTTGTTTCATGCTTGGACACCTACAATATCTTCAGTCTTTTGTTTTAGTTTATCTTCAATGGCATATTGACAATTCTGCTTTTGTTACTTGTTGAATTTCTTCATCTTTGACTGTTACATATCATGTTAAGCATGTTACACGTGAAAGCATAAAGACTATTTGCTCTTAAGTAGTCATAACTTCAGGGCGGCATCTTTCCTTAACCTGGTTCTTTAATTCGATAACAGAGGCTACTTTGGAATCAACAATTCTCCTTCAATAGGATTGTATATTGCTGGTTCAATAACAGATTTGGCCATGAACATGGAAACAATATAACCTACAACCTAGAGCGTAAGATATGTGCCCTCCCAGAAAATCAAAGAAAATGCTGCATTCTAGGAACTAATATCTTTGAAGTTTTCATAATTAAGATACCATGGGTTGCTAATTTAATTATGAAGATATAGTGTTTTCTCTTTGGTTAGGAAATATTATTTTATGTATGACAGCAGTTTTGGAAACTAACATCTAAGGAACATTCTGATAAAAAGATGATTGGCATCACAGGATTAGCAATTTATATTCATAGCCCATATGAATGATGCACTTAAATTTTCTTCTAGAAAATGATTGCTGTTGACAATTGTTTGGAAATCTTGTATTTCTTCCACTTAGAATAATTTTTATCTTTGTCTTTTGAAGATACAACTTTCTTCATTTCCTTCTGCAATAAGAACCCTATATCTGTTCCTAGCAGTCAACCTTCTTTCTTCTGCGTTCTCTGAATTTTCATTTTACATTTTACATCTTTTTGATTATTTATTTTCTTTCTTTATCAAGCTTTGTCTTTGTTTTTCCCTTTTGTTTCATTTTGTCTTCTCTTAGCTATTCTTATTATTGTATTGCATCTCTTTTTCTCTACAATCCTCTTTGAAATATTAACTGTTTCTTGCGATAAGCTTCAACTTCATCTAGCCTTTTTCCTATGGATGCTGTTGCATATTGTTATAGCAATGGCTGGATTCATATTTTTGATGATATTTTGGGGTAACTACAGATCACATGAAACATATCCTACAGATGAATAACATCTTTTTTTATTGAGCCTCAGGAGTTTAAGACCTCCTCTGACTTTTCATTCATTAGAAATTTTGTATTTAATACCTATCCTTGATTTGTAAAAGTATAATTTTTATTATTATATACTTGTTACAAGTCTAAGTGAGGTTACACTTCACACACACACACACACACACACACACACACACACACACACAAGGGGTGCTGAAAAGATCCTGTGTTTTGGTAAAAGAAAATACAGGAAAATTAGCTAATTATGATTTTATTCAACATATTCCCCTCTCACATTCATACACATATTGCTGTGTTAGCAACAAACAAGATGAGGGCAAATATCCATCAAATGTAAATAATGTAAATAATGTACATAATTCCTCATCTCTTAAATACAAAACTGTAAAATAAGTACCTGTTGAGCAATGAGATCGATGTAATTGACTTACCCCCAACTCCAAAATTACTGGCCCTGTGCCAAAATTTGAAAGCAAATTACTTTTAGGTATCTCTTGACAGCAGCAAATCTCTTCCTGTCCCTTCTATCATACTCTAATCACTTAACAATTAGTATAAAGACCCCAACCCCACATTTCCTCTACTATACTTTTACTCAGTTATGGGGGTTCTTTATTTCACTTCAGTAGTGTTGGTATCAAAAAAAATAAATAACATCCAGTACATTCTGTAAAGTGACTGGCTCTATGAAGGACACCCAAGCATCGAAACCAAGCTAAAACTGATAGACTGGAGTGATATATGTGGTTTCTATACATATATATATATGCACACACACTTACATATATATATATATATATATATATATATATATATGTATATGTATATGTATGTATGTATGTGTCTTTGTAAATACAAACAGACAGATCTGTGTATAAGTTTTGTTTGACTGCCAAATCTGTTTCAACTGCAAGATCAAAAATACAGTGAGCATTTACTTTTGCATTTCAACATTTTTGTCAATATTTCTATATATTGGTAAAGGAAGCACTAAATATCAAACTTTTGATTTTTGTATTTTTTTGTTACAATATTTATTTTATCAAAAATAAAAATAATAATAATAATGTGAGCTTTTCAAGAACCTTTTGAAGTAAATCTTCAGAAAATGATTTTAAGAAGCCGTGACATAAAAAAAAGGGGGAATTTCAGAAAAGTACATTCAAGTCACCATTCATATTTTATCTTTCTTTCTCGGTCTATCTCCTTTCTACATTTCGCTCATTCCTTTCTTTCATCCTTCCTCCTTTTTCTTATTGTTCTTTCCAGTTTCTTCCCTGGTTTTTCATCTTCTTTCCTTCCTTCAGTCCCTTTTTCTATACCTTCCTTTTCGTTTTTTCTTTCTTTATTTCGTCTTTTGTTAATTTCATTCCTTCGTTTTTCCATTCTTGTCTTCTCCTTCATATACTTGCTTTTCCTTTTCTTTTGTTTTTTGCTTCCTTCTTCCTTTTCTTCCTTCCTTTTGCTCCTCTATCTATCTTCTTCTTACTGTCATTCCTTCCATTTTTCTTTCTTATATCCTGTCTGTCACTCTCTCTCTCTCTATTAATCTATTTATCTATCTGTCTAATACACACACATTCTATTTCATCTTCTATGCCACCATTTCATGCCTGTCATACATATAACAGCTTCATTAGTTCATTGAAACAGAGATTATATGGAAAATTCACATTAGGCACCAAGAATGACAGAATACCATAAATGCAGCAACTTTCCTTTCACATGTTCACCTATTTCGGCACACTCACTGCATGCATTATTCTGCTCTACAGACTCTCTTAGCATCACATTTTCCCAGAAGCATATATCATATGTGCAGCTGTCTTTGTTGGTCGTGACCCATTTTTCTGTACTTGCACAGAGATAATTTCAACATCATGATACACAGCAAATTTTTGTATAAGCCTGAATATCGTTTTGTGTGTGTATGTGTATGTGTGTATATGCACAGAAATACCTGTTATGGACATACACTCATACACATACGATATATATCATCCTTATGTTATTTAGTTTCTTTTGAAAAGTTTAATAACTTTGTTAATCCATTTGTATAAACTGAATTTAACGTCCTTTTCTATTCAATAGTTCTCATACAAATCTTCGATGTTTCTTAACCGAAATAAACAAACAGCATCCTATAATTCCTCTTTGACAACATGTCTGACTAGATTCTGTCAGCTATTGCATTTTGCTTTTTGCTGTTGTTTATTTTTCTATTTGCATTCGTGCTTTTTTTTTATCCTGTATTTTCTTTTTTGTTTTGATATCTTGAAACTGATACATTTTTCCTTCTATTTGCAACCAAAAAAGAAATATAAACAAAAACGGAGGAAGACGTACATGAGTTTGGTCTTGACAAAAACATAAGGGTTCTTTACTTCGGAAAGAAAAGGTGGCATGAAAGGAGGTGATAGGTGATATTCGTGTCTTTACAAAAAAGATTTGGCTGTTTAAATTTGAATGAAGTTGTTTCCAACTGGAAACTAAAAGAACATACTGAAAGGTTTGCAAAAGAATATTGGTAGATTAAAGTGAGAGATCACAGCTCAGGTACTATGGACACGTGATAAGAATAGTGCGGTAAAGAAATGCAAGATGGATTCTTCAAGGGGAGCCAAATGGCAGGAACTTAGGGGTAAATCAAGAATAAAGTGGTTGGATAATTTCCATAGTCTCAATTAGTAGTCCTTGAGAATCTGCCAGAAAGTCCAATAGCAGTTGCTTTTGGTAGAACACTATGAGGAAGGGGTCTGAGGACTTTACTCTCACAACCCTCTCATGAATAGTGAGAGAAGTGAATGGATGGATGGATGGATGGAGGGAATTAAAATATAATTTCTGCAAATGGATACTGAATCTTATTTGCCAAGGTTACAAAGAAAAAATTATTATTGAAGGTACTCTTTTACTTGTTTCAGTCATTTTACTGTGGCCATGCTGGAGCACCACCTTTAGTCGAGCAAATCAACCCCAGGAATTATTCTTTGTAAGCCCAGTACTTATTCTATTGGTCTCTTTTGCCAAACCGCTAAGTTACGGGGACGTAAACACACCAGCATCAATTGTAAAGCGATGTTGGTGGGGACAAGCATAGACACACAAACATATACACACACATACATATACATATATATGATGGGCTTCTTTCAGTTTCTGTCTACCAAATCCACTCACAAGGCTTTGGTCGGCCTGAGGCTATAGTAGAAGTCACTTGCCCAATGTGCAATGCAGGACTGAACACGGAACCATGTGGATCGTAAGCAAGCTACTTAACACACAGCCACTCCTACGCCTATAAATAAAATCAATCAAACTAGGAATCAAACCTGGCAGCAAAGTTTATAAAGGTATATAGGAAATTTGAATTGTTCCAACAGGGAGCTAAAACCAAATTTCAAACTTACATAGACGATTAGTAATCTAAGTTAAAATGAAACTGATTGAATTTTGAAATGAAACCACAATCCATATCCAGATTCTCCAGAGAGAATCTTTGTCTAATTTCCACAGTCCAGAGATCCAATGTTAAGGAAAGGATTTAATTAGTCTTATCATTCCCAGAATATTGGTGCTGGTTGTTATGGTGATGATGATAATGCTGAGGAAGAAGGAATAGTGACAATGGTATCAAATAATGCCAACTTTGATCGTTCCATCTTTTTCAGGCACAATGTCCCTAGGAGAACATTATTCAATGTGTTCTTCCATTTTTTAAAGGCAAGTAATTGTGATTTGAAGCAAATTTGGCTGCTATTTCTTGCATATCAAATGACGTCATTGAGGCTTTGCCATTGGTTTGACATGATGGTAGTGATTATGAGAGCGATGGTGATGATGATAATGATGCTGACAATAATAACATGCACACACACATTCACATGGAGAATATGGAAATTGCCATTCAAAAGAGAACTATTTGCTAATTTCAGAATCATTGTTGTTAGACATTTCCTGTCTCAATTTTGTGTATTTTGGTGATTTTTACTGCATCTTCATTTTTCAGTCTCTTTACAGTGTAAAAAAAAAAGCTGAAAAACTCATAAAACAAATTATTTGATTTTATAATAATTTCCATTCTGAATGTTATAAATAGCATTATTACTACTACTATTATTATTATTATTATTATTATTATTATTATTAATTATTATCTTTATTATTTATGGTTTCAGAAATACGTCAAGCATTCCTTTTCTTGAAACAAAATTTTAGTTACATTTTCGAGGACACGCACAAAAGTGTTCAAGGTTAACGAGGATGTTCAATAAGAAATACGAATAGAAGTATTCAATTTTGACAAGGATATTGAAGGTTATATATAGGTCAGGGGTGGTATTGCAAAACTCAATCTTAACAGCCTTGATATTTAACTTCATCAACCAAACTCCACAGTTACTACTACATGGTTTAGTTATGTCAATATGATTGCATGTTTGATATTTTTATTAGCTATTCATTTTCCAGGTAAATTGTGTCTATTATATTTGCTTCCCTTATGATTCATTCTACGGTTTTGAAGCATTTATGACATCCTGGAAATAGATTCTGACAATGTTATTTTGTTTATCATATTATTTGTCTCAGTGACACAGGATAATATTCCTGTTGTGCTCTTCAATATACAGAAGGCTATCTATATTTCTAAACCTCTCTGGTTATTATTGTAATAGTCCTGCTGAAGGTGGAGGCGCAATGGCAGGTAAAACAATGTCATCAGTCTTCAGTCTTTCACAAAAGGTAACAGAAGGAAGGAAGGAAAGAAAGAAAAACAAAAAGAAAGAAAAACAAAAAGAAAGCAAAGAATTGGTGAAAATAATAATAATAATACTTTCTACTATAGGCACGAGGCTTGAAATTTAGGTGAAGGGGTCAACAGGTACTTATTGTATCAACCTCATAAGGACCTTGGCAGAATTTTCTGTGTCTGTTTTGTGTGTAGAAAAAAAAAAGTATTGTTTTACAAATCCATTTTATACTTATATCATAGACAGTAGACATAGTCTAAAACTTCTAATAGTTTAGAGAGTCTTATGAAGGAGGTCAGCCTCCTTTTTCAATGAAATAAGACATTCTAATACCATCCTAGGCATATAAAAAAACAAAACCAAGATGAAAGCCTGTATTGAAATATCAGCTAAATGTATCCCTACCTAATTCATTATTATTGTCACTGCTGCTCTGAATTTCATATAAAGATCTCTTGATCAAATGTCTTGATCTGGCATGATTTTGGTTTATTGCATTGCTTTTTGTTTCAAGAAAGAGATGAAGAAGAAACAGAAGATTGAAGAGGAAAGGTTAGCAGAAAAAGATAGAAAAGGATAGTAAAGAGAGATGAAGAAAAGATGACAAAGAGAGATAAGAAAAAGTTGACAGATTAGATTTGTTTTCATTGTATTGACGTCTATTTTTGTTTGTTTGTTCTCTATTCTTTCGTATCTGGTTTATTGTATCTTTTTCATGGCATTTCAATCCATTCAACTCATCTGCATCATTAAGGTTTAATGGCCATAGACTTATTGTTGATAGAAGGTAGCAGGGTTTGAGATAAAAATAGCTGTTGCTATTTTAAAACTGGCTCAGTCTGTCTGAAGTCATCATGGTCATTGTTGTTTTAATGTTCAGTTTTCAATGCCTGCCTAGGTCAGATGTAGTTTGTTGAATCAGATTTTCTACAGCCAAATGCCCTTCATGTTGGCAAATCATCTGCTTCAAAGCAAGTTAATATTTTTCCATCATTGGATGGCTTTTCACAGAAGATTCAAAAATGAAGGACACTGTCTTGTATGTCGGTTACAGCCATAACACACACACACACACACACACACACACACTCACACATTCACACATTCATATGTCTTGACATGGCCCCTCAAATATTTGATGTTTATAGTGATCATAGGCACAGACGTGTCTGTGTGGTAAGTAGCTTGCTTACCAACCCCATGGTTCCAGGTTCAGTCCCATTGCATGGCACCTTGGGCAAGTGTCTTTCTACTATAGCCTCAGGCCGACCAAAGCCTTGTGAGTGGATTTGGTAGACGGAAACTAAAAGAAGCCCATCATAGGTGTGTGTGTGTATATATATATATATATATATATATATATATATATATATATATATATATATGTGTGTATGTCTCTTTGTCCCCCCCCCCACGTCCCCGTAACTTAGTGGTTCAGCAAAAAGAGACTGATAGAATAAGTACTAGGCTTACAAAGATTAAGTCCTGGGGTCGATTTACTCGACTAAAGGCG
>NC_142945.1:43908775-43911275 GCF_046866305.1 Octopus bimaculoides | reverse complement strand
GAGGCGCAATGGCCCTGTGGTTAGGGCAGCGGACTCGCAGTCATAGGATCGTGGTTTCGATTCCCAGACCAGGCGTCGTGAGTGTTTATTGAGCGCAAACACTTTAAGTTCCACGAGGCTCCGGCAGGGGATAGTGGCGTACCCTGCTGTACTCTTTCACCACAACTTTCTCTCACTCTTACTTCCTGTTTCTGTTGTGCCTGTAATTCAAAGGGTCAGCCTTGTCACACTGTGTCACGCTGAATATCCCCGAGAACTACGTTAAGGGTACATGTGTCTGTGGAGTGCTCAGCCACTTGCACGTTAATTTCACGAGCAGGCTGTTCCATTGATCGGATCAACTGGAACCCTCGACATCGTAAGCGACGGAGTGCCAACAACATTGTTAAAAACAAACTCTGTTTTACTTGAACATTTCAAGCCAAACTCTTAAACACTTTACGAACTAAATTCTGCTGTATTCGCTTAAGTTAGTTTGATACTTTTTACTATCATATATATTAGCATTCACATTTTGTTTGTCCACATACATCTAACTTTTGCTGAGTAAGTGTCTTTCTTTATCTGATCATATATAATTTGGCATTTTTCTAGATTTATGCAGATGCCTTTATTTTGTAGCAAATTTAATTGTTCACCAGAGACTCTCTGATATCAACCACTAATTTGTATTTGGTAACTTTGTAGAAATTCTGTTTCATGTGAAATATAAAAAGTATCGTGTATAAAAACATAGTTTCTGTTTTGAGTCAGTTTTATACGACATGGAAATAATAACGTCACACACACACACATAAAATGTATAAAAACAGAGAATGAGATGGGGGGGGGGGGGGGGTAAACATGTTTATATGCATATCGACAACTTTTATAAATCAGTCATTGAGTCACCAACTTAGATAAGTTTAAATATTTCCATGTTGCAATATGGTGAGTGAGGGAATGAGAGAGAGAGAGAGAGAGAGAGAGAGAGAGAGAGAGAGAGAAGAGAGAGAGAGAGAGAAGAGAGAGAGAGTGTCTTTATGTATGTGTGTGCATCTGCTTATATTCATATCGATGTATATCATTTGCCTGGTCTCTGGACAGGTAACCTTCAATCAAAAAAACAAAAAGTTGTCAGTGAGCCCTTACCAAAATATATGACAAATTTCAGTTCTGGCCTTTGTAGTTCCTGGTGGAAAATCTTAATTTTTTAAAAGTTGCAAGACTCCATCAACTTACAAATATTTTTGCTGTTGGTCAATACTTGGTTCAATGCAAGGGTGTGGTAAAAATTATCACCTATTCTGAATATAATACAGTTCTATATTTAAGAGATGAGGAATTATGTACATTATTTACATTTGACGGATATTTGTTCTCATCTTGTTTATTGTTAACATGTTTCAGCTGATATACCCTCACTGCCTGGAATCGAACTCAGAATCTTAGGGTCAGTAGCTTGCACTCTTAACAACTATGTCCGTGAGCATATGGCATAGTGGTTGAGTGCAGGCTATTAACCCCAAGATTCCAAGTTCAATTCCAGGCAGTGACCTGAACAATAATAATAATAATAATAATAATAATAATAATAATAATAAAAATAATGACATTGAAAAATACCTCAGGAAATAGAACCCCGGTTTGAAATTTCCTCAAGACACCTGAAGAAGGCTGGAGGGTATATCAGCCGAAACATTGTATCAACAACAAACAAGATGAGGACAAATATCTGTCAAATGTAAATAATGTATTTTGAACATGTCATCGACTTACTAGCAGGTACAATCTAGAAGATTATTTGATTCCATTGGTACTTGTATTGTGGATCAGTGTTTTAATAGTGCAAAAACATAGTAAAGACTATTACGTCCATTGTTGCAAAAATGGTGTTTGACATTCGTGGGTTCTACAACCCATGAAAAATATCCAGTTTATAATTGGGAGAGATTTATTTAACAGCAACGTTTATAATATCTACATCTTGCTACCAGACCTAATTTTATTGATCAGCATCTCATATGACAGCATATGATTGTTATATTTTGAGGAGAGGCAGAAGTGAGTTGCAGTTTTGATAACAGAACCTAATGTTTTTGAAATGTTGATTTCTTTCCCCTTCAGACCCAAGATGATCATGTAGGAATTATTTTCCTTTCTAAATCTGAAGATGGCTGTATAATGACTGTACCCTTGCTTGAAATTTTTTGTTCCCAAAGTATTATGTAATTCTTTTGATTGGTACATAGAAGAAATGGCCTAATTTAATTCATGAGTGAATTGAAACTAAAAGGAGACTCTATGAAGACTTGTAACTTGTTAGAATTAGCAAGGAAATTTCCTTCAAAGCAAACTTTGCCATTTTAAACAAAAAAATGACCACGGCAGATAATGTAATCTTAAATACACCTGTCTTAATGAGATAAGGTGACTGGAATGCGTTTGATCATGAATCTGTTCAATCAGGACTAATCTGAGTCTAAACAACAACAATGATAATTTAAAACATTTATATGCA
>NC_142945.1:43883775-43906275 GCF_046866305.1 Octopus bimaculoides | reverse complement strand
AAGGAATTAACCCCTTTAAGGGCGAAGACATTTCCTTTTATCTATCTATATTGCGGGTTTTGCCCTGTTTGATGGGGGTCCTTAGGTCTTTGACAACAAATTCACTATGATTATTGAAGTTATGTGAGATAGCATGATGAAACACTATGTCATGGTATAAAAAGGTAACTGCTTATAGCACAGTCCCTTTAACATATTTACGAGATGGTTTTCATTTGTTTAACATAGCATCTGTATTTTCTATAAACAAATGCCCCCTTAAATCCTTTTATCTTTTACCTGCTTCGGTCATTTGACTGTGGTCATACTGGGGCACCATCACAATAGGGTTTCAGTTGAATAAATCGACCCCAAGACATATATTTTTTTAAAGCAAAGTACATTTTCTATCAGTCACTTTTTGCTGAACCGTTAAGTTATGGGGATGTAAACACACCAGCACCAGTCATCAAACAATGGTGGAGGACAAACACAGACACACACACACACATAAATACATGCATACATGCATATATATATTATAGTGCAGTAGGCCACTTTAGGGGTTACCCTAGGTTTCTTGCTCATAAGAGGCTTAGCCCTATGGCATATCTTCAAACCTCAAGCACTGCTGGCCTGAGACCTCTTCAAAATAAGGAAGGGGAAAAGCTTTGTTTTAAAGGTAAAACTCTAGGTAATTATCTCCCTTTGCCATTGGCCTTCAATCTTCAACTGCACTACCATCTTAGAGTGTACTTCTCCTCCGGATTTATGTATTTCTACAAATGATATATATATCTAATTTTCCCTATCTGTCATCACTTCATTAATATATACCCTTCTTATTTTCCATATTTGTCTCTGATGATAGAATATCCCATACTCTGGGATATCATAGAAACAGCTGTGAGACTTTGAATTTTTCTTTTTTTTTTTCCAATAATAATAATGTATATGACTTGAGATGTTTGCCTTGCCTTAACGTTTATTGTTCTCTCAAACAATTAAATATATATGTGTGTATATATATATATATATATATATATATATATATATATATATAACATATATTTGCCAACTAAGTGTGGCGTCCTATACAGGACAGTGCTACTGATGTTTGTAACCCCAGGAAGAATCTCCTCTAGCTGACTAGCAACACACAATATGTATATATATGTGCATGTGACATGCTTCTTTCAGTTTCCATCTACCAAATCCATTCACAAATGTTTGTTCAG
The DNA here is from genome assembly GCF_046866305.1 of Octopus bimaculoides. Taxonomy (NCBI): domain Eukaryota; kingdom Metazoa; phylum Mollusca; class Cephalopoda; order Octopoda; family Octopodidae; genus Octopus; species Octopus bimaculoides. The sequence continues at coordinate 43,905,058 of NC_142945.1, read as the reverse complement.
TCTCAGGCTGTATTAGAAAACACTTTTTCAATGTGCCAAGCAGTGAGACTGAACCCAGAACCATGTGGTTGGGAAGCAAACTTCTTACCACATGACATACATGCTACTTATTTAACTTAATTTTTAAATTTTTTACTTATTTCAGTCTTTTTTGACTGCGGCCATACTGGAGCATCACCTTGAATGGTTGTCTTTTTAGTTGAATGAATCAATTCCAGTACTTAATTCTTTTTTAAAGTTAGGTACTTAGCCTATTGGTCTCTTTTGCTGAACCGTTAAGTTATGGGGGATGTAAACACGCCAACATCAGTTGTCAAGTGATGGTAGGGAGACAAACACAAACATTCACACACACACACACACACACACACACACACACACACACACACACACACACAGAGGTACATATGTGTATATATATATATATATATATATATATATATATATATATATATATATATATATATATATATATTGGATGTATGTATACACCACACACATACACACAAGCACACACACACTTACAGACACATGCATATAATGTTCTGTGTGGGTAAATATTGTCAATATTTTCAACAAATATTTCACTAAGTGATGAAACTGTTTCAATGTCTTGCAGAAGTTAGATTCAATTAAATGAATTTGTCAAGATCTCCATTCTATTAATATTACACATATTGTATATGAATATACACACATACAAATGCATACATAAATATACACACATTTATATATAGATAGATACAGATATATATATATATATATATATATATATATATATATATATATATATATACATATACATGCATACACAAACATTTCCTTCTGCTCTATCGCACTTCAACAATCCAGACTTACTGGTGCCTATTTTTGTTACAACATAATTTTCTGAAGGACCTGGAAACATCTGCTTGGAAACGAAGTATGCTTATTTTGACACCAGCTGCATTTATACATTAGTGCAACTCTTAAATGCTAGATATTTGATGAATATATCTTCAATCTTGAATGTGTAAAGAAATTTTCAAATTTCTTTTTTTTTTTTTTGATGTTTTGACTGTATTTTTAAATGATTTCCTCAACATGACCCCACTTTGATCACAGATTAATTTCAATCTCATCTCATTATAGCGAGATATTGACTGTGTCATATCTATTTTGTGACTTAAAGTTTTCAAGAAAACACAATAAATTAATTTATTCGTTGATTTTATAACGATGATTTTTTTTATTTTCTTTCTTTAATCCATTTTATTTTCCTTTAATAATATTTTATTGGAATGTTGCCAAGCAAGGAAGAATGAGACTGAAGAGAAATGTTTTTTTTTTGTTCTTTAAAAATAAACATCTCTAAACTATTCTAAATGTTCATAAATTCCGTGCTTCAATGTATTAAGCAGCTTCTTTTTTGCTTTTTTTCCTGCTAAGTTTGATTATTTAAAGTAAACAAAAAAGTTATAGATGCAAGCACGGCTATATAGGTGTGGGCGTGTCTATGTAGGTGCAAGTATGGCTATGTAGGTGTGGGCGTGGCTATGTAGGTGCAAGTGTGGCTATATAGGTGTAGGGTGTGGCTATATAGGTGTAGGTGTGGCTATATGGGTACTGGCATGAGGATGTGGTAAAAAGTTTGCTTTCAGCCACATGGTCTCTGGTTCAGTCCAACTGCATAGCAACCTAGGTGTCTTCAGCTATAGCCTTGGACTGTCCAAAATGTGAGTGGATTTGGTAGATAGAAACTGAAAGAAGCCAGATGAGGATTCTAAATTATTTTCCCTGTTTTTTTACTTAACTTTTGAGAGCAATTGGGTTCATTTTTAGTATTCTCCTTTGTGAGAGAAGTCGAGTTTATTTCAGATATTCTCATTTTAAAAATCCTCTCTGGCTAATCGTTGAGAGGACATTGGTGTTGTCTTGGCAGAGGTTTGCACTCTCTGAGCACTCATTATTATTGTTGCTGTTGTTGTTGTAGTTATTACAATGTGGTCTTATTTTTATTGCATGCTGCCATGGAAGTGTTGAACACAGGAGTGAGTGCCATGAGCATATGTAGTGTTTTATTTCAGATTTGTTGTTCCTATTGCATTGAAAGAACTGTACACAATACATGTGCAGTGCCTGGTAGTGCAGTTTGCTGCATGTTGTACATACCTGTAATTCCTGCAGCTTCAGTAATGTATTTGTTTGCATGTCTTAGTTAATTCCCAAGGCATTATTTATTATATGGATTGTCTTCGTTTACAGCCCACACATTCGGGTTATGTGTATTTCATCATCATCATCATCAACAACATTATTGTCGTCATTGTCATCATCATCATCATCTTCATCTTCATCATCGTCATTCTTTAAATTTTCATTATGGAATTATCTTGAGATAATTTCCCCCTGGACAATTATATTCGTCAACAGGATTTAAGAGCTGCTATAAATTTCTTTAATGAATGACTAGTAATGAAGAAACAATAGTAACAACACCATTAAGTAACACCATTGAAATCAGTAATTCCTCAAAGGGGAAAAAAACGGTAAAAAAGAAGTCTTTTAGTGTTTCTGTAAATAACAAAAGAAATACAATTTGGTAAAAGATTAGATGCTAACTGCAGAAACACTGCTTTTATAGTGGAAGATTTGAGTTAATTGGTGTCAATAGCTCTCTAGTGTTGCAGTCTTCATGCCAGTGTCTCCTTAATTAAGAATCTCTTGGACAGGATGTTTTTTTGGTGCGTTAGATAAACTTAGGTTAGGATTTCTAGAGAGTGGCTCTGTGGTAAGTAGCTTGCTTACAAACCACATGGTTCCGGGTTCAGTCCCACTGCGTGGCACCTTGGGCGAGTGTCTTCTACTATAGCCTCGGGCCGACCAAAGCCTTGTGAGTGGATTTGGTAGACGGAAACTGAAAGAAGCCTGTCGTATATGTGTGTGTGTATATATATATATATATATATATATATATATGTATGTGTGTCTGTGTGTCTGTGTTTGTCCCCCCACCATCGCTTGACAACCGATGCTGGTGTGTTTACGTCCCCGTAACTTAGCGGTTCGGCAAAAAGAGACCGATAGAATAAGTACTAGGCTTGCAAAGAATAAGTCCTGGGGTCGATTTTCTCGACTAAAGACGGTGCTCCAGCATGGCCACAGTCAAATGACTGAAACAAGTAAAGAGTAAAGAGTAAAGAGTATATTGTGGAGAGGCAGCATAACAATGATGAAGCTGAATGAATACTCAGGCTCTTGGAAACACAGTGAGACACAGCTACGATTAGAGATCAGGTGTTCTAGTGAGGCATTCAGCAGAAGTGGCGCGAACAGTACAGGTGTTGCATTTATTTAAAAATCTACATCAAAAAATTTTAATGAATATGTTCTACCTTTAGTTTTGTTTTGCCTAGAAATTCCGAATGTTGCCTCCAGGTAAAGATTCTTCAATAACAATTCAAAATAAAATTGCAAATTAAATCTCATTAGCATTATTTTCTTCATTAATTTCATTTCAAGCAATGAGGAACATCAGAACATCAGAACATCACTTGTTAGTTTTTACAATGTTTGCGATGATTGTTTTCCAACTACTGCCATCTTGTTTTGTTTTCAAACATAATGTTTCAGCAAGGAAATTAAAATTTCCTTTAATTTCTTTATTTTTAATTAATGGCTAAACTAGGATCAAACTGGAATAAGTTTTCTAGTAGCAAGAATGTTTGCGAAAATATACATTAAAGGAAATAAGTATGAAAACAAAAGTGAAAGTAGCAAATCATATTGATGTGCTATATAATGGAGGTTGCTGAGGACTGAGCTCATACAGTATAGTATTGTTATTAGAACATCAAACAATAAGTTGATAGTTCATATTCACTTATGGTACTGTAGGGCACCTGGAGTCATATTAAGGATATTTAATTGAAGAAAGAGAAATTATTTTTAAAAAAAAATAATAGAAATACATTTTAAAATTGATTGCTGAAATATAATAATGAATTTATTTGTTTAATTTTTAATAGAATAGGAAATGGTTGATACTGTTGCTACTAAGCCCCAGGTAAGTAACCCCTCCTAAAGAAAAGGTGTTCAATATTTGTTCTAATTTTCTTGTTTCTATCCACAGTATATTATTTAATATGCAATTGTTCCATGTGTCCATCTATTTTTTTTTTTCAAAGAATACAGTATGATTTGAAGATGGTTTCACTTTTATTTCTTTATTCTAGCCTCTAATAATAATAATAATAATCATAATAATAATAATAATAATAATAATAATAATAATAATAATAATAATAATAATAATAAATACCAGCAGATGACAATGTTTCCCTAAATGAAATGGAGAAACTTTCAAAATACAAAGACCTGGAAATAGAGGTAACTTGAATGTGGAATCTAAAATCAGAAACAATTCCTATCATAGTAGGTGCCTTATGTATAATAAAAAAAATATTCAGACAAATACATAACAAAAACACCAGGACTTACAAATATATATAACATACAGAAAATTGCACTACTGGGCACTGCACACATCCTGCGCAAAACACTTTCAATACAGTAAACATAAGAGCATCACAGCAAACCACAGCACATACCCAAGACACACACAGCTGCACTCGATAGTGAAGCGAAAGCACGTTATAAAAATAAAACTACTGAATAATAATAATAATAATAATAATAAAGCCCCTTCATGGCAAATACTGGATTAAACTAAACAATGAAGACATAAACAAAGCAAAATTCCAGCAATGGCTGAGAGCAGAGACTAAAGGATTTTAATTGCAGCACAAAGCCTCCTCACCAGAAATTACCAAAAACATTTAATGAAAAGAAATACAACTAAATGTAGAATATGTGGTGATGGACAAGAAACAATACATCATATTATCTCTGGTTGCCCAGTCCTGGCTAAGAAGAAATATATTCACAGACACGACAGAGCTGGGACCTATATACACTGGAAGCTGTGTCAACTCTATGGAATAACAATGGAAAAAAGATGGTATAGGCACGTGCCAGAAAAGATCACAGAAAATGAGAAGCAACCATACTCAGGGATATGCCAATACACACAGATAGAGAAATTAAGGCAAATAGACCAGATATAGTTGTCAAAGATCATCAAGGAAAAAAATGTTTTCTAATTGTTGTATCAATACCAACAGATGACAATGTTTTTCTAAAAGAAATGGAGAAACTTTCAAAATACAATAAAGGTAACTTGAATGTGGAGTCTAAAAACAGAAAAAGAAAAGTAGGTGCATTAGGTATGATAAAAAATATTCAAACAAATACATAACACAAACACCAGGACTAACAAGTATATACAACATACAAAACATAGCACTACTAGTACTACTCACATACTATGTAAAACACTTTCAGTACAGTAAAAATGAGAGCATCACAGCAAACCACAGCACATACCGAATGGCACACAGAGCTGTGCTTGGTAGTGAATAATAATAATAACAATACTTTCTTCTAAAGGTACAAGGCCTGCAATGTTTAGAGATGGGACTAGTCTATTACATCGATTCCAGAGTTTCAATGGGACTTAACTTATTGACCCTGAAAGGACAAAAGGCAAATCGGCCTCAGTGCAATTTGAACTCAGAACATAGCAACAAGCGAAATACCAATAATAATAATGATAACAATAATAATAATAATAATAATAATAGTAATAATAGTAATGATGTTCTCAAATTTTGGCACAAGGCCAGCAAGTGCGTGGCAGGGGGTAAGCCAATTACAATGACCCCAGTGTTCAACTAATACTTATTTTATCGACCACCCCTAAAGGATGAAAGGCTAAGTCAACCTCAGCAGAATTTGAACTCAGAACATAAAGACAGATGAAAAAAAAAAAACACTTAGCATCTTGTCCATCTTACTAATGATTCTACTAGCTCACTACCTCCTCAACAACAACAACAACAGCAGCAGCAGCAACAACAATAACAGTAATAATAATAATAATTGTAGTAATAATAACAATAATAATAATAATAATGATAATAAAAATAACAATAATGATAATTATTATTATAATAATGATGTGCGTGTATATGTGTATATGTGTGTGTATATATATATTTAAGTATGTGTGTGTGTGTGTGTGTGTGTGTGTATCTTTTGCCAATATATTTTAGCAAAATCTATAGTGATCAGTGATAAAATCCAATAAAGTGGTGTTTTTAAACAAAACTATCCTGTGATATCTGTGGTGCCCAACTTACAGGAGATGTTCTCCTGTCACTTTCATTACCGTAAAAGCTGCAAAGAATTGATTGGCACGTTAGAAACTCATAATGGATAATGCTAATATTTACAAAAATAAAAAAAAAATAAATCAGTGAAAGTTGGTGTAAATAAATTGGGACTAGTTACTTTTCCTATATTTAATCTTGTTAGAAAAATCAATATATTTCGAGATAAAAATCTTAGAAATCAATATTTGACTTTATGTGGGCAGTGTAGTGAGCGAAACAGAATACTGGACTAATAATAATAAGGATAAACAAATAAATATATATATATATATATATATATATATATATATATATATAAAACAGAAAATCAAATGAATGATTTCTAGCATTGGTTTTATTCTTTGAGTTGAAGACTAATCAGGGTTTAGCTTAGTTTTTATCCTCCAGAATTTCTAAACATTTTTCAGTGTTCACTATATTTCTGGTAAAAAGTTAGCAAAGACGAGTGGAATATAAATCAGAAAGGTTCTTTAAATTTATCAAAGAATTGGTTTTGCACTGTTGTTTAGATCTGTTGACAAACTGAAAATGTTATATATATATATATATATATATATATATATATATGTGTGTGTGTGTGTGTGTGTGTGTGTGTGTGTGTGTGTGTGTATATATATATATATATATATATATATATATATATGTATGTATATATATAGAGTCTGTTTCAACCTGTAGCAAAGGTATGAAAGTTGCCTTTATCTGTATTTCAAACACTCATTTTGTTCATATCATATTGTTTTGGCACCGTTTGTGTTTTCTTTTACTAAAACAAATGATGGCGCTGCCATTAGAATTAGAGAACAGTCTGTGAACAAGTGCAAAATGCCAGGACAGAAATGTTGAATGAGCCAGACAATATTGTCAATGCCAAACAATAGCAAGAACTAAACAATGCATTCTATATTATGGTCAAAGTACAAAAGAACAAGAGCTAACCTACAAGTGAATGTAGAACTACTTGAAGAATGATATTAGCTACAAATTTTTCATAACAGTCCTTGAAATTGAGGGAAAGAGTATAAAAAAGATAATGAAATAGAAATGAAGGAGTGTGAGACATGCATGTGTGTGTGTGTGTGCTTTTGTGTGTATCTGTGTATTTGTATGCATGTGTGTATGTGCATGTGTGTATGTGTGTGTGTGTATTTATACACACACATATTGTGCCTTCCTGAACAGGCTCCACACATATTGTATACATCTCTAGTGATCCAACATGCATAGTGTCCACCTTCACAAAACTCCAGACCTAATGTCCATCTGCACAGATCCAGCACACAGTGTCCACCTGTACATGACTCACATCTGTTGTGGTTAACATCCCAGGCTTTACACTTACTACACTGTTGCTTCCACCATATGCTGATGATTCCCTACTGGTAGACCTTTGAACCACTCAGGCAACAACCCTCCAACCAATGGGTCTGTTTGGTTTGGGCAGTTGTGGCTGGTGAAGATATCAGGAGGTAGTGGAAGTGCACGGCTTAGTGGTTAGGGTGTTGGACTCATGATCGTAAGATTGTGGTTTTGATTCCTGGACCAGGTTATGCAATATAATTTTGAGGAACACACTACCTTTCACATTGCTCCAGTCCACTCAGCTGCCAAAAAGAGAGTAATCCTGCAATGGATCAGCATCCCATCCAGGTGAGGAAACCAGGAAACTGGCCTTTTTGAGTCGGTATGATTCAAGAAGGTAACTTTACCTTAGAATTTATTCAGAGGTTGGAGTGCAAATCTTACCTCAATTTCTTGTCGTTGTCTTTTACAACACACAGAGGAAATGTTGGACCTATTCTTTGACATGCTAGTCCCTACATAGCACATTTCCTTTAGTAATGTTAATTTTGTTACAGACATTTAAAAAATCCAGGTGTGTTTTTTTTTTTTTATATCAGTCTCAAATATATAAGAATGTGTCCTGTAAAAGTCATACCTTACTGCTCTTCTTTTCTTGACTAAATTATTGAAAAAAAATACACAATACCTCGGAGTAGGTAGCCATTAACTGCAATAAGATGTATTTTCAAACAACTCATGTTCTCTTGAGGAACCAACTTTCAATTGTTCACTTACCTGAAAGTAAAGAAAAATACATGTATGAGAGAAATAGTGATAGACAGATAGAGTGAAAAAGTGTGAGAGAGAGAAAGACAGAGTAAAAGAATGGAAACATTGGTTTGTATCAATATTTTTAAGACTTTGCATGACACTTTATTATATTAGGGTTGCTGTTGTTTAACAACCAGTCAATCCTGGTTCAGCAGGATCAGAGCTGTTTGTGGCATAGCCAAAAGCATTTCAACTGTGGTCATACTATTTTAGAAAAAGAAAAATCTCGAGGTCAGAAAGACAGAGAGAAAGAAAGAGAGATAGGCTCACAAAGTAAGAGAGAGTGACAGACAGACAGACAGACAAACAGACAGACAGAGAGAAGCTTAAGCAAGGTGCAGTTATTTTATAAACTTCAATGAGAGACAAATTTGACTTCAGAGGAATTTGAGCTGAAAATTTAGAGAGGCGGGATGAATACCAGTAGGTATTTTTTCTGACGCTTTGATGACTGGCAGTTTGCTGCTATTAATATCTAGGTGCAGGAGTGGCTCTGTGGTAAGTAGCTTGCTGACCAACCACATGGTCCTGGGCTCCTTGGCCAAGCAAGTGTCTTCTCCTATAGCTTCAGGCCGACCAAAGCCTTGTGAGTGGATGTTGTAGACGGAAACTGAAAGAAGTACGTCGTATATGTATATATATGAATATGTATGTGTGTGTTATATGTTTGTGTGTCTGTTTCTCCCATCCAACATCGCTTGACAACCGACGCTGATGTGTTTACGTCCCCGTAACTTAGCGGTTCGGGAAAAGAAACCGAAAGAACAAGTACTAGGCTTACAAAGAATAAGTCCTGGGTTCGATTTGCTTGACTAAAGGCGGTGCTCCAGCCTGGCCACAGTCAAATGACTGAAACAAGTAAATGAGTAAAAGAGTAATATATTTATTAAACATACAGATATACACTAGTTATGTATTTATTAATTTACTGTCAGAAAATCACACAAACAATGTATAATATACAATCATTATTTGTCCAGTGTTTAGTGAAATAATATTATTATACGTCTAGTGGCTGTGAATTTTAGGTGTGCAACTGTATTATGTCAGACAACTGACCAAAGAACCGACACTTCATATTTCATTACTGCTTGTATACTGCATCCATGAACGAGACAATTAAATTCGCCCAGAATCAGTCCACTGAACTGTAAATAGATACCACATGTAGATACATCTCAGTCACCATGAGCTAATGACGGAGTATCAACATGGTTGGTTAACCTGTTAGAAATAGAAATCAGATCTCGTTCAAGTCAAAATAATCAGAGCTATGGCATCTGTAATTCTTAATAAGTGCTAACCTGGGATAAGCAACAATATGAGTGTCCAACTTGCTAGAAACACAGCCAAATCTTCCACAAATTACATGCTGCTGCCTGCAGAATGGGAGTAAGATTTTGGTAAGGTGGTTTTAAATATAGGGAGAATTCCCCAAAAAACAACAGACGATGACACGTGGTGTAGAAAACAAACAGATGTATTAGTATAATGCTCAGGAATTGAAAAAGTCTTTAACGTTTCGAGCCTACGCTCTTCCACAGAAAGGAACACAGAAAGAAACAAAGAGAGAAACAAGGAGAGAGAAAAAAATATATGTAGTGGTCAGCGATCTATCATGACGAATATACTATATTTTATCATTTACTTGTCTCAGTCATTAAACTGTGGCCATGCTGGGTCACCACTGTGAAGAATTTTAGTCAAATGAATCAACCCCAGTACTTTTTTCTTTAAAGCTTGGGTGCTACTTATTCTATTAGTCTCTGGTGTGTTTATGTCCCTGTCACTTAGCGGTTCGGCAAAAGAGACCGATAGAATAAGTACTAGGCTTACAAAGAATAAGTACTGGGATCCATTTGCTCGACTAAAGGCGGTGCTCCAGTATGGCCGCAGTCAAATGACTGAAACAAATAAAAGAGTAAAAGAGTAAAGAGTAACTATTGACTCGGATCCTTAATCATAGGGATATCCTAAGCCTTATATCGCATTAGGGGTTACTTGCCACGACTGTTGAATAAACGACAACTAAGTTTGATGAGATTTCAATCATTTGAGATTTAAATCTCATCTAACTAGCATCACCAGGTAGATGGATGTATCTTTTATTCAATCTTCAAAGAATTCCATGACAGCATTGGCTGCTTATGCAGAAGCAAAGCAGTTCTTTCTGTTTTGGGTTTTAAAATTTTCTCTTAACTCTTTCATCTAAAACACTTGTCAATCATTTACTTTAAGTCTTACACTTAAAATCAGACATCTGTCATTTTTTTTTTTTTTTTTTTCATTTTAAATATATCCTTAAAAATCATTCTATACTTTCTTGATTTCTTTTCCTCTCACCATTTTGGCATCATTATCTGAGATATTGTCTGCCTCGCAAAAATCTATTTTCATGAAACTGTTAAATGTATTTTTGGTTTATCACAAAAACCTATTTTGTCACATTTTGGCTGAGTCACTCATATTCACCATTTTACTGAAGCGCATGCACAATTGAATTCTCTTATCTTCATTCTTTGGCATTCTCTTTTCTCATTAAATTCTATAAAAGTCTTTTATCAAACATTACCAGTCTGCTGTTGATACCTCTGCCTACTCCACTGAGACACAGTCAACTAAAATATCAGTAAACTAGATCTCATTTTGCATATACATCACATTTTCCATCAGTTCAATCTGTAATGCATTCGGATGCTGTATGTTTTCACACACATATATAATACCGGCTCTGAGTTCAAAACCAGCCAAAGGATACATACATACATACATATATATATATATATATATATATATATGTATATATATATATATGATATATATATCTATATATATATATATATATGTATATATATGATATATGATGTATATACATATATATATATATGTATATATATGATATTTGATATATACATATATATATATATATATATGATATATATATATATACATACATATATATATATATATATATGATATATGATATATATATATACATATTATATATATGATATAGGATATATATATATATGAGATAATCTAAAATGAATCAGAGATAGAGTTTACCAAAAGGTAGTGAAGTAGAGAAATATATAACTAGGAAGCTTAACAGTCTGAAAGATTTAAGTTGCTATAGCAATAATTAGTCTTTGAAAGAGAGAGAGTTTAACAGAACTGTTAATGAAATATATATCAAGTGGAAAGAATTCAAAGAGCATGAATATGGTTTGGGTCAGGAATCAGCGCTGGATTAACCATTAAGCAAAATAAGCATGTGCTTAAGGTATCAAGAGACAGAGGGGGCATCACAGAAATGGTAAATGGTTTACAGCACAAAAGAAATCACTATAAACTTGCTAAAATAATATTTGGGATGCCTTTATCTCCAAGTATAAATGCAGATGTGTTGCCTAAGATTAATTCTGAGGATCTGATCAAAAACTTTGTAATTTAAAAAAGTAGGAGGAAACTTTCCAGATATAGATAAAGTGGAAGTATACAAAAATAAACATTATTTTCCCTCTTACTGTTTTGTTTCGTTTCGAAAACAAAAATTAATTTTATGGTTTGTTATTGTTTATATCTTGAATTACATAATCTTTTATGGGGGCACCAAAATCTTCTAAGTGTTTAGGGCCTCAATGTGTTTTAATCCGGCCCTGTCAGGAATACTTAGTATAGAAATGGTAGATTTTGACCACCATTTAACTCTTGGGGACCTTCAACACCACCACATGGCCCTTGGGTAGCTTTAACTGAGTTTATTCTGTTACGAGCATTTAGCTTAAGTCTCCACTCTGAGGATAAATTCATTTTTCACTCTCATCAAGTCCCAAAGATGCTGAAAAAGGTGATGAGTTAATTTTTTACTTGTTTCAGTCACTGGAGTGCAGGTATGCTGCAGCAGAACCTTGAAGAATTATTAGTCAAATGAACCAACCCCAGTAATTACATTTTTAAAGCCTGGAACTTATTCTAACGATACCTTGTACCAAACTGCTAAGTCACAGGAATATAAACACAACAACACCAACTATCAAGTGGTAGTGGGGAACAAACACGCGCGCGCACACACATACACACATAGATGTCACATGAAAGTGACAGTACTAAGTAGAGCCAGCAATGCTAAAAATAAGAGTGAAAACAACTCAAAACTCACAGAACCACCACCTTAAGATAGTACTTCTGTGGCTATTGAGTTGTTTTGACTCTTATTTCTAGCAATATTGATACTACTTAGTACCCTCTCTCACTTCAGGTGATGCCCATAAATTTGTCTGTAGTTTGTTAAATTGCAATTAGCCACCTATATTATAGTATATTATATATATATATATATATATATATACACACACACACACACACACACACACACACACACACACACACATATGCATCGTCATCATCATCATCATCATCATCATCATGGGTTGGGTGGTTTGACTGGGCTGGTATGTTGGAAGGCTGCACCAATATATATATATATATATATATATATATATATATATACATATTTGTTTTGCAAGATTTTTGATGTGAAATCGTGTGTTGAAACAGATGTTGCTGTACTTGGGGATGGTCATATTGCCACTGTAGCCAATAAAAACACACGCACTGTATATTTGGTGTTAATTTGCTTCAGCTTTATATTACATTAATCTTAATCTTATTTCGGCCAGAGTTCTTTCGTCACACTTCTGTGACCTCATCAGTGGTCCTTTGTTTCCTTCCTTCTTATGTGTGTCTCACCTTGCTAAATATCAGCCATATTTAGCAAGGTGAGACACACATAAGAAGGAAGGAAACAAAGGACCACTGATGAGGTCACAGAAGTGTGACGAAAGAACTCTGGCCGAAATAAGATTAAGATTAATGTAATATAAAGCTGAAGCAAATTAACACCAAATATACAGTGCGTGTGTTTTTATTGGCTAAACTGGCAATATGACCATCCCCAAGTACAACAATATATATATATATATATATAAATAAGGTGTCATCATTTTTTGTATAAATATATATTGTTAATATAACAATACATAAAAACGGGCTAGAGTTGAAGTGCTCAGCATGAGCTAGAATTCACATTATAGTAAGAATGGATACATAAGGGTGGAAGACCACAGGAACAATACCGTATATCCAACTGTTAATCAGTGCATCTCTAATCATGAGCAGAAGTAGTGGGGAAGCATCATAGTCATGTGTTGAGACAAATTCTTTGGGGGTTTGAATAATTCACCTGTGGAAGCATGGATGTTTTATTCAACATTCTTAAACAGCCCTTATTCAGAGACCTTTTGAGCAAGATGTGCTACTCAACTTGAAGAAAATTCTAACTGGGTCCCACCTGTGAGGTCATGCGCTGTTTATCTTGATATGAGATCACCATGTCGTGTACATATGGTTGTGATGCATGTGCCTAGTGTACCCTTATCAGATGGGTAGTCATGATGGGTATACTGGGATTTGTATATTTTACCCCAGTGTCACTTTGATGGCATGCACTGCTCTCTCACTCAATAATAATAATAACAATATTAATAATAATAATAATAATAATAATAATAATAATAATAATAATAATAATAACAATAATAATGATCTTCACTATTAGTGCAAGGCCTGAAATTTTGGGGGAGGGAGCTTGTCAATTACATTGACTCAGAACTTGACTGGCACTTATTTCATCAACCCCAACAAGCATACTTAACCTCGGTGGAATTTGAACCCAGAACACGAAGACAGACAAAATGCTGCTAAGCATTTTGCCTGACGGGCTAACGATTCCACCTGCTCGCTGCTTTATTGCTACCAAATGATAATTAATGGTTTGCCTTCTAAAGATAGATATGCAGAGAGGGGAAAAATGAAAGGATGTCATTTAAGATTAGAGAAACATAGGGATTAGTAAATCTTTCAAAAGAGTAAAGCAGATATTATATGCAGTACATATTTAGGAAGCAAGCAATCACAGCAGGGCTTGTAATTACAGGTAGAGCAATATGTATCATGTATCCGTAGTAGTAGTGATGGTAGGAGTACTTGTACTACTTGTGGTGTTTGTAGTGGTGGTGGTTATGCAATGTACCAAAATATCTTACTGTATTTATAGATCTTCTAATAGTGTATCTTAAGCAAGCCTTATGTATGAACAAGATATATGTATATAATATATATATATATATATATATATATATATATATATATATATATATATATATATATATATATATATATATATTTATGTGTGTGTGCGTGAGTGTCTGTTGTGTATATATTTTATGGATGTGTATATCTTAACACAAACATATATAAAATATGAGTGTGTATTTAATGGTTACATTTCTCTCTCAGTATATGTATGTATTTCTCCATATCTATACAAATGTGTGTGTGTGTGTGCGTATATATGCACATGCATACAGAGAGAAATATGTACACACAAATACACATACACACACACACACACACACAGTCATAGCACTTCTCTCTTAAAATCCTCTTGGCACAGAGGTATGAAATGAAACAGCACCATGCCATACCACAACAGATAATATAGGTGGAAATATATTAATGTAAAATTACAATAATTATATAATCTATTTTATAAATTGATGCTAGTTGCGCTTAATATTGAATTTCTATAGATAAAATTGGTAAATATGTTTGAGCTTTACAATGCAATAAAAGTCATGCTGTAAATGTATTCAATGCAGGAATGGTCATGTGGTTAAGGAAACAATCACATGGTTCGTAGATCAATCTCACTCCACTGGACTCATAAACCATAACCTCATGTTGAGTGAAATTTTACAGGTAGAAACTGCACAGAATTTTAGTTTATATATGTGGAGGTGTATGCGTGAGCATGAATGAATACCGTCTTTCTACACCTAGATGCTCTTCCTGTCACCAAACCTCATCTGTTTTCAAGTAAGGTAATATTTAATATTTCCCCTAGTCCTTTCAATAGCCAACAACTTAATAGCTACACATGCAATTACTGATGGATTGTAAACAAATGACACTGTTTAGTAAGACTTTGTAAACTTTGTTTGCAGTTAACACTTATACAGTACGATGAATATAATATATGTGAACTTGCTCATGCACACATATGCACCCATACATGCATTACATATGATATATATACATATGTGTGTGTGTGTGTGTGTGTGTGTGTGTGTGTGTGTGTGTGTGTAAGTATATATACATACATATATATATATATATATATACACATATATATTAGGTCATCCCATGATGATGATGATGATGATATATATATATATATATATATATATATATATATATATATATATAAAGAGAGAGACAGAGAGATATAGCGAGAGGGATAGATAGATAGATAGATAGATAGATAGATAGAGAGACAGAGAGAGAAACAGAGAGAGAGAGAGAGAGAGAGAGAGAGAGAGAGAGAGAGAGAGAGAGAGAAGAGAGATGAATGCTTGTATAAGTGTGAATGTCTCTGTTGACCAACACAATCAATAAATATCAGTGATCACACTCAAGAAAATAAAATAAAAAATTAATAATAAAATGGCATTTCACGTGTCTGAAATCCTTTGCATTGCACTCGACACCTCCTTAATAAGAACACCAACGTCAGAAATACAGTTAACCAGTAATTGGCTTATTGTAAGCATTTAACCAATGCTGTACTTGTTCATGAATTTTGATTTAAAATGAATAAAGATAAAGACTTTCAATAGTCTCTTTTGTAAAGCTAAGGATAAAAAGTATTTTGAACATAGAGCACCTGATAAAACGTATTGGAGTATTAAGCTATATTCATGAATGTTCTGAATTCAAATTTTGCTGATATCAATTTTGTCTTTCATTCTTCTGATGTTGATAAGAAAGTACCAGTATAAAGCAGGCTAACTTTCAACTATGGGAATGATTACAGTGCCAGCTTAATATGTTGGAAACATGAGCTGGCAGAACTGTTAGCATGCTGGGTGAAAGGCTTAGTGGTATTACATCTGTCTTTATGTTCTGAGTTCAAATTCCACCAAAGTCAACTTTGCCTGTCATCCTTTCAGGGTTGATAAACTAAGTATCAGTTGAACACTGGGGTCGATCTAATTGACTGGCCCGCTCCCCAAAAATTTCAGGCCCTGTGCCTTGAGTAGAAAAGAATATTTTTTTGTTTCAAAGCTGGCAGAAATGTTAGCACACCAGGTGAAAACCTTAGTGGTAATTAATCTGTCTTTATGTTCTGAGTTCAATCTCCTCAAAGGTTGACTTTGCCTTTCATCCTTTCGGGGTCAATGAATTAAGTATCAGTTGGGCACTGGGGTCGATCTAATTGACTGGCCTGCTCCCCCAAAATTTCGGGCCTTGTGTCTAGAGTAGAAAAGAATATGTTGGAAACAGGAGAGCCACAACAAATGATGTTCAAGCTATGGAATCCTCAACTACTAGAAAAGTACTTTAGTTGTGAACAATAAAGAGCTTAATCTGTTGTATTTGTTATAAACTGCTGATAATCTTTGACCACTAGTCAGAGAAACAAATATCTAAGATATAAGCCAAAACCTCATCCCAAATGTTTGATGTCCTCTTTGGGAGCAGAAAATATTTCAATAATGTAGCTGCTACACATTCATATATTCAAGGCACACACACAAAAAAAGTTGAGGTGAATGCCATTGTTGTTGTTGGCACTCCGTCGCTTACGACGTCGAGGGTTCCAGTTGATCCGATCAACGGAACAGCCTGCTCGTGAAATTAACGTGCAAGTGGCTGAGCACTCCACAGACACGTGTACCCATAACATAGTTCTCGGGGATATTCAGCGTGACACAGTGTGGCAAGGCTGACCCTTTGAATTACAGGCACAACAGAAACAGGAAGAAAGAGTGAGAGAAAGTTGTGGTGAAAAAGTACAACAGGGTTCACCACCATCCCCTGCCTGAGCTTTGTAGAGCTTTAGGTGTTTTCGCTCAATAAACACTCACAACACTCGGTCTGGAAATCGAAACTGCGATCTTATGCCCGCGAGTCCGCTGCCCTAACCACTGGGCCATTGCACCTCCACAAGGTGAATATCATTAAACAGACCAATAGACATTAATTCACAAGCATGCTACAACCATTGAGCTACTGATGTATTGTCCTTCATCTTATGTTTCTACTCTCACTGTCATTATAATAATTTTTAACATGCCAATTGTCTCCTCCTACCATCCAACCTCACTAACTAGGTTTCCTGCTTCTCTTGCTAACCTGCTGTACTAAAGTCATATTTATTTCTTCCTCCTCAGCATTCTGGGACTTTTCCTTGGAGCCCTGTTTTCTTACTAATCAATATATAAAGTTCAAAGTGAAAATCAACTACTTCAACCTCAATGGTCTAAGATAACCTGATGTAGTTATGGTTGCTGCTCCTACTTTACTAGTTAATTAACAGAAAGAAGATTTAATGACGGGGCCAACTGTGAGCCAATCTATGTCAATGATTTGCTATGTTCTCATTAATCCTTCAAATAAAATAAACAAGCTTTCCTTGCAAAGTTTGAAAATGTTTCTTCAGAGACTAATAATGAAAAAATAAAATATAATAAATTCAGTTATTAAAGACTCCTTTGTATCGATTTAATAGATTTATTTGTTTTACACTCATTAACCCCATTAATTACAATAACTAAACTTTACCAGCAAAAAAGAAACACACAAAATAAAATTTGAAAACCCAGTATGCAGCTGTGACTCAAAGATGTTTGTTTGCTCTGTTTTCATTAATGAGAGATAAAAATGCTAATGAATCGGTTAGTTATGAATCAATTATGAACTGGATTTGTTTACTCATTTTTGTTCATCCTTTAAATAAAGATACCCCAAGTTTGTTTTCTATAAAGGCATCTTTATGCAAACATCATCTTAAAACCTGACCAACCTGTTATGTTCCAGTTACATGGTTTTATTCAACAATAACAAACTAACTTCACTTCAGATTCGGCAATTTTCACAGCATTCACTTTCCCAGTTTTCCTTGTTATGTGTTCTGTATTGAACTCTAATCTAAACAGATCAGACACTGAGCAGTTTAAGACAAGAAATACAATCCATTATTAGTGATATCAGAGTGTAGGATACCCATCCAACAGAAAGCTGGAAGTTGCTGCTTCACTGGGCAATATTGCTGTTATTATTCTCCAGTTGCCAGCACAAATTAAACTGATGATTATTGATAATGGTTGAAACAGACAAGCACCTTGTTGTAGTTACTATTTATTTTAGGTTAAATATAGTTTTCTGTCAAACTTTGATATGGAAAGTGAAAAACAAAATCCTAATTTCAGAAATATGCTATCAATGATTGTTAAATAATATATTAGATGGTTAATGGGAACTGTGACAATTACTTGAAATACTGAGTGACAAGAATATTACATACATGCTTGTATACAGATACATAAGCATATATATACATATAGACACATGCATACATACATGCATATGTATGTACATATATACATATGTGGGTATCTTTTCAAAAGATTGGTTTAAAAAGCCACATCAGATGCCATGATGGTTCTAAGGTGTAGGTGCAGGAGGTGGTCAAACTCTGGATAAGGAGTAGACAACCACCATATATATATATATATATATATATATATATATATATATATATATATATATATATATATATATATATATATATACATACATACACACATGCACAAATATATTGTATGAGGAGGAAGAATGGAAGCGCTATTACCAGTCCTTGTTGGAGGGTTTCAATGCTGTAGGATTTCTTTATGAACAACCTACTGATTCTTCTGTACCAGAAGATGAAGATCAGGAATTAAATGGTGAGCAGCTTTTGTTATTTCTTTCAAAGAAATTCCCCCAATAAATAAGTTAGTTTGCCATAAGACAAATATATATTGAGGAAGTCAAATCTGTGCCGTACGCACGTGGAGAGAGAGAGAGAGAGAGAGAGAGAGAGAGAGAGAGAGAGAGAGAGAGAAAGAGAGAGAGAGAGAGAAAGAAAGAAAGAGTGTGTTTGTGACAAGGGGAGACACAGTGTTTGCCAAGCGTCTAAAAAATAAAAATGGAAAAGTGGAAGAGGGAGACAAAGCGTCTGAGGAAAATGTCTTCAGCACACACACTTTGAAGTTTGTTGCCATGGCGAAAAGTCAAATCTGTGCCGTAAACACGTGAAGGAGAGAGAGAGAGAGAGAGAGAGAAAGCGTCTGCGGACAAAAAATTTCTCTGAGAAAGACAGAGTTTGCCAAGCGTCTAAGAAAAAAAAAGTTGAAAATGGAAGAGGGAGGCAAAGGGTATTAGGAACGAAAAGGTTTTGAAGTTTGTTGCCATGGCGAAAAGTCAAATTTGTGTCGTACGCACGTGAAGGAGAGAGAGAGAAAGAAAGAAACAGTGTGTTTGTGACAAGGGGAGACACAGAGTGTGTTTGCCAAGCGTCTAAGGAAAAAAAAAATGGAACGGAAAAGTGGAAGAGGGAGGCAGAAAGCATATTAGGAATGAAAATGTAGGTCAGGAAGTGTAAAATGTAAAATGCCTCTTTTTTTTTTTTTTTCTTAAACATGAGATATAGTTTCAAATATGTTTTTGAAAGACACTATTAGGAGAGAAGTGTATTCGCTAGGAGAGAAGTGTGTTCGCATGGATGATGGTACGCTTGCACTAAATGAGGCTGCAAAGAAAGAGGTCTGGAGATGCCAATACGATAGATTGCTTAATAAAGAGAATGAATGGGAGAAAGAGAGCTCCAGCATGGCCACAGTCAAATGACTGAAACATGTAAAGGAGTAAAGAGTATATATATATATATTTGACAGGAATGGCAACAAAAGAAAGAGACCTCGATATTATGCAAATAGAGGAATTTATCTGTAAAAATATGTGACACTTATTCAGTAGCCATGATAAAACTCCGAGTTTCAGATGCCAAGGTGGGGGGTCCACTCCAATATCTCTTCAGTTATCCGGCTACCTAAAGTGGAGTGGACCCCCCCCCCACCTGGCATCCGAAACTCGGAGGTTTATCATGGCTACTGAATAAGTGTCACATATTTTTACAAATATATATATATATATATATATATATAAATATATCTATAGTTTATATCAAGATGGCAGAATAATGTGAAGGAGAAAGGATTATTATTATTATTATTATTAGATTGCTTTTCTTTGGATATATGTTTCTATTGTGGTGAGAGTCACTGACACCCCTGTTGGATTGGAGAATGGACCAGCCGAACTCTTGTAAAGAGTAGTAGTCAGTAGTAGAGGAGAGAGCTTTTTTGGTAGTCTCATGAAATATGTTGTGTGAACATATTGATGAAACCTCCACTACCTTATAATGTATATATATTAAGTGTGTGACATTGATAATATTTACCATATAGGGCTGCATATGATGCAAAATTTGAATTTTGTTCTACTTGTGCAGTATTTTTCTCATCAGCAGACAAATTTTTGAGCTATGTCTATAAACTTCAGGCCTGTGATTCGAATTTGTTTCGAAGATGAATTGAGTATGCAGCACTGGTTAGCAGAAATAGCTGAAATATTGATATCTGCTGTTCTTGTTTACTTCTAGAGTAATTTGTTTCCTCTAGAATTGAAGTGTACTGTGATTTTTTTTTAACACTCTACATTTTTAATGATCTCTGGATGAAATATTGCAGCCTAAAAGCTTTTAACAACACATACATTATGTGACGTTGGTAACGTTTATATTATAGGACTGCTTCCAACACAAAATTTGACTATTGATGACTGTTTTTGTACTCATTCAACCTTGGCCAATGTATTAATTGTGTTGTCTTGGAATCTGTCTAGTCCATGGCTGCCAGGCATGCTGGGCTTGGCAACAAGTTATGAATCAA
>NC_142945.1:43873775-43878775 GCF_046866305.1 Octopus bimaculoides | reverse complement strand
AGCTGTTATCTGCATATGTGGAGGTGAGATATTCAAATGAATAAAGCATTAAACTACCTGCTAAGAGAAGCATTTCAAGTTTGCTTCAGCTATTTTATTGTTTTTATTAGATGAAATCCTTGTTTTTACACAGCTTCAAGTATGGTAGTAAGGTTAAGACATTCTCTCCACAACTACAGGCTTGGTTTTGGATTCAATCCCATTTTGTACAGGTGTTTTTTACTATAGCATCGGCTCAGCCAAAGTCACATGAGTGCAGTTTAATAGGAGGAAGCATTCTTATTCAAAGCGCAATTCCATCATAAGACTCATGGTCTATTTTGTTAAAAGGATTAAAACTTGATACCCTGTCTGATGTTATTATCCTGTATTCTTTCTGCATGTCTTTAAGGCTCTGGGAAGGGTCATGAATGCTGATTCTCATCTGCCAAAGCCACGGAAATTATCTTCACCTAGATCTGGGAGGACTTTCTCTAGGAGGACTTTCAGCTTTCATTCACCCAAAACTATGGATCTAAAATATGCAGATTCTCAAAAGCTCTTTGAGCTTACAAAGAATATAACATTTGTCTGGTGGGGAAAATCTGCCTAGGAGGAAATCTTTGTAAGGAATGCTATCTGTTAGAAATTAATCACAGTAATCTGCATATATTGAGTACTTCATTACCAAAAAAAAAAAATCCCAGAATGTGAAGATAGATAAAATACCATTAAACATTTTGACCAGCAGGCTAATGATTCTGCCTGTTCACTCCCTTCTCAAGAGTAAATAATGCAACAGTCTGGAGCAGCGTTTCTTAATCCAGGGTTCCTTAGAGTTCTGCAAAAGGTTCCTAAGGGTTCCATGAGAAAGAGTGAGATAAGCAAATGCTAATTTCATGATCGTAATATTACTATACATACACAACATATTATTGGTTATTGTAATATCGTAATATAGACATCATCCTATTTAACCTATTATGTTATAAAAAAAATATAACAACCACATATATACATATATATATATATATATATATATATATATATATGTGTGTGTGTATATATATATATATATATATAAATCGAAATCGAACCAAATTCGATGACAGGCACCCATGCCAGTGGAGCGCTAACAGCACCATTCGAGCATGATCATTGCCAGAGCAGGTGTCTGGCTTCCATGCCAGTGGCATGTAAAAAGCACCATTTGAACATGATCGTCACCAGCA
Organism: Octopus bimaculoides; assembly: GCF_046866305.1. Classification (NCBI taxonomy): domain Eukaryota; kingdom Metazoa; phylum Mollusca; class Cephalopoda; order Octopoda; family Octopodidae; genus Octopus; species Octopus bimaculoides. Next base: position 43,877,564 of record NC_142945.1, on the reverse strand, counting down.
TCGTCTTACTGGCACTTGTGCCGGTGGCATGTGAAAAAACATTCAAGCGAGATCACTGCCAGTGCCACTGGACTGGCTCCTGTGCTGGTGGCATGTAAAAAACACCATTTGAGCATGGCTATTGCTTGTACCACCTGATTGGCCCTCATAACAGTGGCACGTAAAAGCACCCACTACACTCTCAGAGTGGTTGGCGTTAGGAAGGGCATCCAGCTGTAGAAATTCTACCAGATCAGATTGGAGCCTGGTAAAGCCATCTGGTTTGCCAGTCCTCAGTCAAATTATCCAACCCATGCTACCATAGAAAGTGGATGTTAAATTATGAGTTGATGATATACATGTGTGTGTGTGATATTTACCATGTGAACTATGGTGAAAAAATATGAGAAAGATATGGTATATAATATTTTTTGTGCAGGGGTTCCTTGAGACATATAATTTATCCTAAGGGTTACACAAGGGTAAAAAGGGTGAGAAACACTGGTCAAGAGGCTCTGCAGTTGGCTCAAAACGCATTTCGTAATTATGTAAAGTGCTTCAAATACTTATGCCAGGGACCTGTATCAGGGTTTTGCACCATTTTGTAGACTAATGAACTGAACCAAAAAATTTACATAACTTGGTAAATGACACAATAGAACTCTGGTGGTGGCTGAGATATGAAACCATTTGCTTTTATTAATTTTTACATTCACTCTGCTCCACCGAAATGTGATATATTTCCTATGTGTACATATATGTACAGACTCATATGCGCATGAATACACACTCATGTTTATATGCCTATATATAAATTTGTGTTTGTGTAGGTGTAAGCAAGATAACTATGTCATTGATGTATCTTTATTAATAAAATATACACATACTACTCATTATTTTAGGTGGCTATATTTTATTTCAGTTATTTTTTTTCTTGTCGTATTTTTAATCTTTACTTTTTACATAATTTTTTAACTCCTGTTAAAATAGAAAACTTGAAATATTTCAAAATGTGCCAAAAAAAACCCTACTAAAATAGTGTACATAAAACAAAAAATCTTTCACAAATATAAAATATATATAACATGGCAAAAAATTCAACAAGTGTTTATGTTCATAATTAATTACATTTGTGTACAGTTTTCCTCGTTACACTGTAGAAAAACGAGAAAGCAATAAATAAATAAAATAGAACAAAAATAACAAAATAAACAAAATGGTTGTAATTATTTTAAAAATTCTCTAAAACATTACATTATTTATAAACATAACTTCTGTTGTTTATAATAAACATTAACAGAACATAAAAATTTTGAAGTTTTCGATGATAGTGTTGATGATGATTATTATTACCATAACAATAACACACTGAATCCCAGTATCAATTATTACTATTCTTGTGTCATTGTTGCAGATAAGAAAATTGGAAGGATGCCATACAAAACACACCGTGTTATTTCGTTTACTTTACGAGTTCTAATTCTATTGAAGTCAAATTTACTTTTCATTCTTCTTAGGATTGATAAATTAATTACCATACAGTCACTGGGATCAATTTAATCTATACTCTTTACTCTTTTACTTGTTTCAGTCATTTGAGTGTGACCATGCTGGAGCACCGCCTTTAGTCGAGCAAATCGACCCCAGGACTTATTCTTTTGTAAGCCTAGTACTTATTCTATCAGTCTCTTTTTTCCAAACCACTAAGTTACGGGGACGTAAACATACCAGCATCGGTTGTCAAATGATGTTGGGGGACACAAACAGACACACACACACACGCATATGTATATACACGATGGGCTTCTTTCAGTTTCCGTCTACCAAATCCACTCACAAGGCTTTGGTCGGCCCCAGGCTATAGTAGAAGACACTTGCCCAAAGTGCCACACAGTGGGACTGAACACGGAACAATGCGGTTAGTAAGCAAGCAACTTACCACACAGCCACTCCTACACTTATATATATATATCATCATCATCATCATCGTTTAACGTCCGCTTTCCATGCTAGCATGGGTTGGACGATTTGACTGAGGACTGGTGCAACCGGATGGCTACACCAGCCTCCAATCTAATTTGGCAGAGTTTCTACAGTTGGATGCCCTTCCTAACCCCAACCACTCAGAGAGTGTAGTGGGTGCTTTTACGTGTCACCCGCACGAAAACGGCCACGCTCGAAATGGTGTCTTTTATGTGCCACCCGTACAAGAGCCAGTCCAGGGGTACTGGCAACGATCTCGCTCGAAAACCCTACAAGGCCAGTCAGGCGGTACTGGCAATGGTCACGCTCAGGATGGTACATCTTATGTGCCACCCGCACAAGAGCCAGTCCAGGGGCACTGGCAACGATCTCACTTGGCTTGCCGGGTCTTCTCATATATATATATATATATATATATATATATATATATATATATATATATATAATGTTTTGTATTTGTGATACATTGTTCTGAACATAAGCCATGCATAGTAACTCATTCTGTCATGCAATTTAGAAGTTCAACAATTAGATAATAATAAAATTGGTAACAAGAGAGAAATATGTACCAAACTTGAGGTGACTGACTAAAACCTTGATGGCAGTGCCTTAACATAACCTTAGCTTAATGCCTTAACATGACCTTACCAAAACCAGTAAAGGAATACAAGAATGTTGATAAATGACAGGAAGAAGCATTGATGTATAATATGGTAGAAATGTCTAACACACTGCCAGAATAGAATTTGTACCAGAATGTTATTTGGATTAATAAAAATTACTTTGAAAACGGTGTAATTTCGTTTTCAACATTTCTTTTCTACAAGCACAAAGAATCAATAAATGTTTGGCACCAACTTAGTAATGTAAGAAATCAACACTTTGTTTCTCTACTTTTTGAAATTACAAACCAATGCATTATTTTGTTGCAGCAGACAGTTTTCATATTAACATCTTCCTTAATTCTGTTAACTATTTTTTTATCCTGTGTCTGTTAACACAAATTTGTGCACTTTGTAAATTAGTGTTATTGTTGCAGGAAAAAAAAAACCCCAAAAAACAGAAGGTAAATTATGTGAGGAGGGAGAAAAATGGTGAAATCAGCTGAAAAGAGTTTAGTCCAGATGTGTGGCTCAGAAGTGTTGGAAGTATCACATGGAAGAAAGGGAAATGGCAGATTGGAAAGCAAATTCTCATAGAACAGTGAAAAGGCAGGGAAGTAAAAAGCTGAAAAGAATAGGTCAAAAGAAAATCTGTGAAAGTGGGCATTTGTGTGTGTGTGTGTGTGTGTGTGTGTGTGTGTGTGTGTGTGTGTGTGTGTGTGTGTGTGTGTGTGTGTTAGCAAGGTAAAGTATTAGTGGGAGGGAAGGTGTGAAACAGATTTGTCAAACAAAGTGGGAATGCTGAGGGAGAAGGAAAGTGTATGTGGGCATGTGTGTACGTATGTGTGTGTGTGTGTGTGAAAGCGTGAGTATGTGTTGAAGGTGGAGGGGAAAAAGATGGACGTTTGAGAGTGCTGGTGTGTGTGTGTATGCGTGTGTTTGTAGCAAGGTGTGTGTTAAGAGTAGATAAGTGTGGGAATGCATGTGTGTGGGCAAGGATGTGTGTGGTAAGCATGAATGAGTGTGTAGGTCAACATGGGAGTATCAAGGGTATAAGGTGGTAGATGAGATGAGACGTGTGTATGTGTGTATGTGTGATGTGTGAAGATGTAGAGGAGAGAGAGAAGGGGTAGGGCATGTGTATGTAGAGACAGTGTTAATGTGTTGAGGGCATATGGCTGGGTGTTAATTTTGTACTGAATAAGAGATGGGTAACAGGGTATTG